>NC_041392.1:714865611-714880718 GCF_002162155.2 Triticum dicoccoides
GCATTGGTCACGGTTGGTGACACGAACCGTGACCAATGCCCCCTTTAGTCCCGGTTGGTGCCACCAACCGGGACCAATGGCCTTGTGCTGCCCCGCGCCCAAAAGTTTAGTCCCACCTCGCTAGTTGAGAGGGCTCGGGAGTGGTTTATAAGCGCTGCTGCACCCACCCTCCCGAGCTCCTCTCAATTGCAGGCTTTCGGGCCTAATCTGTCACTGCAATGCCTGTGGGCCTACTGGGCCTACTGCGGGCCTGAATCCTGGCCCATGGTAGGGTTTCTAGTCGTATTCAGGCCGTGGTGGCCCAGTAGGTGGCATTTTTTTTGTTTTTTTTGTTGCTTTATTTATTTTCTTTTGTTTTTTGCTTTATTTTTTAATTCTTTATGCTTTTAGTTTTAGAAAAATTATAAACTTTTTGTTAATGCCATTAGTTTTCAAATTTGAAAACACTTTTTTAGTTTTTTTGTTTTCTTTGTTGCTTTATTTATTTTATTTTGTGATTAACTTTACTATAAAAATAGTTTTTTCCTGTTTTTTGATTTGTTTTTTGCATTATTTATTTTCTTTTGTTTTTTGCTTTAATTTTTAATTCTTTTTGCTTTTAGGTTAGCAAAATTATAAACTTTCTGTTAGTGCCATTAGTTTTAGAAAAATTATAAACTTTCTGTTAGTGCCATTAGTTTTCAAATTTGAATAGTTAAAATTTGAATTCTTTGAAAATTGTTTGAATCACAAGTTTGTGATTAACTTACTAAAAAAATGAGAATAGATGCGCTTATAGAGAAAATTCAACCTAAATTCCTAGTAAATTTCTATGAATTTCAGAGAAATTCACTATGAATTTAGGTTAAACTTTTCTCTATTAGGGCATCTATTTTCACTTTGAGAGGAGCTCAACAAGGCAGAGAGGGAAGGGCTTATAAACCGGTGTGAGCCCCCTTCGGTTGGCAAGGCGGGACTAAACTCGGCCCGCAACGAGGACCAACCCTTTAGTCCCGGTTTTTGGCACAAACCGGGACTAATGGTCATGGGCCAGGGGCGAGGAGCAAAATTATAAACTTTTTGTTAGTGCCATTAGTTTTAGAAAGTTGAAAGTTGAAAGTTGGCATGGGCCAGGGACTAATGGTCATGGTATTACGTGGGCCGAACCATAAGACATGAAAGCATTTCAAATGAACTCTGAAAAAGTTGAAAGTTGGGATGGTATCATAATTTCACCCACATAGCATGTGCATGTACAAAACGGACAATGGTAGCATGTTCGTGTGTTACAAAGTTGCGGGAGAAAGTCTTCACTTTTTCTTCGCTTGTGTCATTTTCTTACTTCGCCGTAACCATGGATAATCTTCATTGTTTATCAGGATGCTTGGGTCAGCCTTGACATTGAAGGGAGGAATTTCATGAAACTTTTAATCTTCAGACATGTCTGTCTTGCCATCCACTCCCAGGATGTCCCTTTTTCCTGAAAGAACTATGTGGTGCTTTGGCTCATCGTATGATGTATTTGCTTCCTTATCTTTTCTTTTTCTCGGTTTGGTAGACATGTCCTTCACATAGATAACCTGTGCCACATCATTGGCTAGGACGAACGGTTCGTCAGTGTACCCAAGATTTTTCAGATCCACTGTTGTGATTCCGTATTGTGGGTCTACCTGTACCCCGCCGCCTAACAGATTGACCCATTTGCACTTAAACAAAGGGACCTTAAAATCAGGTCCGTAGTCAAGTTCCCATATGTCCACTATGTAACCATAATATGTATCATTTCCGCTCTCGGTTGCTGCATCAAAGCGGACACCGCTGTTTTGGTTGGTGCTCTTTTGATCTTGGTCGATCGTGTAAAATGTATTCCCATTTATCTCGTATCCTTTGTAAGTCAATACAGTCAGAGATGGTCCCCTGAACAACAAGTACAACTCATCACAAACAGTGTTGTCACCTCAGAGACGTGTTTCCAACCAACTGCTGAAAGTCCTGATGTGTTCACATGTAATCCAGTCGTCGCACTGCTCCGGTTGTTTGGAGGGCAGACTGTTCTTGTGTTCATCGACATACGGGGTCACCAAGGTAGAGTTCTGTAGAACTGTGTAGTGTGCTTGAGACCAAGAATATCCGTCCCTACATATTATTGAGTCTCTTCCAAGAGTGCCTTTTCCAGTCAGTCTCCCCTCATACCGCGATTTAGGGAGACCTATCTTGTTAAGGCCAGGAATGAAGTCAACACAAAACCCGATAACATCCTCTGTTTGATGGCCCATGGAGATGCTTCCTTCTGGCCTAGCGCGATTACGGACATATTTCTTTAGGACTCCCATGAACCTCTCAAAGGGGAACATATTGTGTAGAAATACGGGCCCGAGGATGACAATCTTGTCGACTAGATGAACTAGGACGTGCGTCATGATATTGAAGAAGGATGGTGGGAACACCATCTCGAAACTGACAAGACATTGCACCACATCACTCCTTAGCCTTGGTACGATTTCTGGATCGATCACCTTCTGAGAGATTGCATTGAGGAATGCACATGGCTTCACAATGGCTAATTGGACGTTTTCCGGTAGAAGCCCCCTCAATGCAACCGGAAGCAGTTGCGTCATAATCACGTGGCAGTCATGAGACTTTAGGTTCTGAAACTTTTTCTCTGGCATATTTATTATTCCCTTTATATTCGACGAGAAGCCAGTCGTGACCTTCATACTGAGCAGACATTCAAAGAGGATTTCTTTCTCTTCTTTCATAAGAGCATAGCTGGCAGGACCTTTATACTGCTTCGGAGGCATGCCGTCTTTTTCGTGCAAACGTTGCAGGTCCTCATGTGCCTCAGGTGTATCTTTTGTCTTCCCATACACGCCCAAGAAGCCTAGCAGGTTCACGCAAAGGTTCTTCGTCACGTGCAACCTCTAGGTCTTTCCAGTAGGGTAGGTCCCAAAATATAGATTTCTTCTTCCACATGGGTGCGTGTCCCTCAGCGTCATTCGGAACAGCTAGTCCACTGGGACCCTTTCCAAAGATTACACAGTGTAAATCATTGACCATAGCAAGACATGATCACCGGTGCGCATGGCGGGCTTCTTCCGGTGATCTGCCTCGCCTTTGAAATGCTTGCCTTTCTTTCGACATTAATGGTTGGTCGGAAGAAATCGGTGATGGCCCAGGTACACATTCTTCCTGCATTTGTCCAGGTATATACTTTCAGTGTCATCTAAACAGTGCGTGCATGCGTGGTATCCTTTGTTTGTCTGTCCTGAAAGGTTACTGAGAGCGGGCCAATCGTTGATGGTCACGAACAGCAATCCCTTAAGGTTAAATTCCTCCTGTCTGTGCTCATCCCACGTACGTACACCATTTTCATTCCACAGCTGTAAAAGTTCTTCAACTAATGGCCTTAGGTACACATCAATTTCGTTGCCGGGTTGCTTAGGGCCTTGGATGTGAACTGGCATCATAATGAACTTCCGCTTCATGCACATCCAAGGAGGAAGGTTATACATACATAGAGTCAGAGGCCAGGTGCTGTGATTGCTGCTCTGCTCCCCGAAAGGATTAATGCCATCCACGCTTAAAGCAAACCATACATTCCTTGGGTCCTTTGCAAACTCATCCCAGTACTTTCTCTCGATTTTTCTCCACTGCGACCCGTCAGAGGGTGCTCTCAACTTCCCATCTTTCTTTCGGTTCTCACTGTGCCATCGCATCAACTTGGCATGCTCTTCGTTTTTGAACAGACGTTTCAATCGTGGTATTATAGGAGCATACCACATCACCTTCGCAGGAACCCTCTTCCTGGGGGGCTCGCCGTCAACATCACCAGGGTCATCTCGTCTGATCTTATACCACAATGCACCGCATACCGGGCATGCGTTCAGATCCTTGTATGCACCGCGGTAGAGGATGCAGTCATTAGGGCATGCATGTATCTTCTCCACCTCCAACCCTAGAGGGCATACGACCTTCTTTGTTGCGTATGTACTGTCGGGCAATTCGTTATCCTTTGGAAGCTTCTTCTTCAATATTTTCAGTAGCTTCTCGAATCCTTTGTCAGCCACAGCATTCTCTGCCTTCCACTGCAGCAATTCCAGTACGGTACCGAGCTTTGTGTTGCCATCTTCACAATTGGGGTATAACCCTTTTTTGTGATCCTTTAACATGCGATCGAACTTCAGCTTCTCCTTTTGACTAATGCATTGCGTCCTTGCATTGACAATGACCCGACGGAGATCATCATCATTGGGCACATCGTCTGGTTCCTCTTGATCTTCAACAACTTCACCCGTTGCAGCATCATTGGGCACATCGTCTGGTTCCTCTTGATCTTCACCAGCTCCCCCCGTTGCAGCATCACCGTATTCAGGGGGCACATAGTTGTCATCGTAGTCTTCTTCTTCGCCGTCTTCCATCATAACCCCTATTTCTCCGTGCCTTGTCCAAACATTATAGTGTGGCATGGAACCCTTGTAAAGGAGGTGGGAGTGAAGGATTTTCCAGTTAGAGTAAGACCTCGTATTCCCACATTCAGTGCATGGACAACACATAAAACCATTATGCTTGTTTGCCTCAGCCGCATCGAGAAACTCATGCACGCCCTTAATGTACTCGCGGGTGTGTCTGTCACAGTACATCCATTGCCGGTTCATCTGCGTGCATTATATATAATTAAGTGTCCAAATTAATAGAAGTTCATCATCACATTAAAACCAAAGTGCATACATAGTTCTCATCTAACAACATATAGCTCTCCAGAGCATCTAATTAATTAAACCATACATTGAAACTATGTAAGACATTTCAATGCGAAAACAAATGCGATCATAATCGCAACCAAGGTAACAATTGATCCAACGGCATAATGATACCAAGCCTCGGTATGAATGGCATATTTATCTTTCTAATCTTCAAGCGCATTGCATCCATCTTGATCTTGTGATCATCGACGACATCCGCAACATGCAACTCCAATATCATCTTCTCCTCCTCATTTTTTTAATTTTTTCCTTCAACAAATTGTTTTCTTCTTCAACTAAATTTAACCTCTCGACAATAGGGTCGGTTGGCATTTCTAATTCACATACATCCTAGATAAATAAAATCTATGTCACGTTGGTCGGCATAATTTTCATAAACAATAAATGAGCCAATAGTTATAAAGATAATATACATACCACATCCGAATCATAGACAGGACGAGGGCCGACGGGGGCGGATACCAAAACCATCGCACTATATAAGATGCAATAATAAATGTAAGAAAATGATACAAGTATCTATCTAAACATACAAGTAAGAATATTTTTCCTTTCAGAAAGAAGATAAGAACAAGAGGCTCACCACGGTGGTGTCGGTGATGAGATCGGCGCGGGTGATCGACGGCGGTGAAGACGGGGATGGGGCATGACGGATCGTTAAATCTAGACAAATCTCGAGGAAAATGGAGCTTGGAGGTCGAGCTTCGAGAGGAGAAAGCTTAAGTAGTGTGGCTCGGGCATTCCATCGAACACCTCATGTGCATAGGAGGTGAGCTAGAGCACCACAAAGCCCTCTCCCCCTCGGCCAGAGAAAAACAGAGCACTGGGGTGCTCTGCTCGCGAGCGAGGGGTATATATAGGCACCTCGTTGGTCCCGGTTGGTGACATGAGCCGGGACTAAAGGGGAGCCTTTGATCCCGGTTCAAGCCACCAACCAGGACCAATGGTGGTGGGCCAGGAGCGAGGCCCATTGGTCCCGGTTCATCCCACCAACCGGGACCAAAAGGTCCAGATGATCCGGGACCAATGGCCCACGTGGCCCGGCCGGCCCCCTGGGCTCATGAACCGGGACCAATGCCCACATTGGTCCCGGTTCTGGACTGAACCGGGACTAATGGGCTGACCCGGCCTGGACCAAAGCCCTGTTTTCTACTAGTGGTGTCATCCCTGATCTTACATCGTTTAGCAAAAATTGTCTAATAAGTACTCCTTCCGTTCTTTTTTTGACATTGTTTTATACTACACTAGTGCAAAAAAGGTCTTACATTATTGAACGGAGGGAGTACTTGTTTATCTTGTCTCCCACCTGCCTAGTTCGGCTCCACGTGACACCTTTTTTATTTTGCATCTAATCATGAATTTTATTGATGAATCATAGTTCTATTACAATCAGCTCGCAAGCACTTCAACTATGGTGTGGGATCTCAGACAGCCAGCACTCTGTCACTCCCGGCTTTCAAGCAAGTTTTTACCACAAAGATGAGAAGAAAAAAAGAAAGCAAATACCTCATTACATGTTGTATCAAGAACGAAGCCAAGTTAAGGGATCTTCCCCCATAATTCTTGCAGAATAAGTGCTGCAATTGAATGAGATTTCTGACATGACGCCTAGAGGTTGACCACCTCTAAGCAATCTACCTCCATCACCACAAGATATAGCCACACAATTGAGCAAAGATATATAACACCCTCTCAAAGATCCACTCGACAAAACTGTAAGATGAACCACGCCGAACACTCTGCACCCACTTGTATGTGTGTCTAGAGTTAGGTTTTTGCAAACGGCAGCAACTTTGATCATCCACGGCATAGACACTAGGGAATCAAGAGGCACGTGGGGGAAAGAAGAGATCTGACTCGACGCATCTCGATCGTTGGCGATCACCTCCTCGTTGTGTCCGCCACTTCTCGCCTCCTGTGTTGCCTCCCTTTCGAAGGGCAAAGAAGTGTGCAGAGATGGCAAGAAGGCAATGGGACCTAATTTGACCATGTAATGTGATAGAGGCACGCAATGCCATATCATTGGTTGGTTACCACACATTTTGTAATAATATACTAGTTTTAGAGGGAAGCATATCACATGTTTTGGTTGTTCACTTGTGCTTTGTTCTGCACTTGAGTCTATTGCATGTTCGCAATTGATCTGCACGGCCTGTTCACATGACATTATTGTTTTTTAGCTGTGATTTCTGAATATATTTAGAGAGTTTTGTGACCATGTGTTAGCTATATGTTCGTATGAGAGTGGTTTTAGCCGATTTCCATGATCTACTTACATCTCGTTACCGGTGTTTAGCTGTTTTGGGATTGATGTGTTGACGCTCTCTCTATTTCACTAGTAGAAAACATGGCTTTGGTTTGGGCCTGGCCAGCCCATTAGTCCCGGTTCTTCACGAACCGGGACCAATGGGGGGCATTAGTCCCGGTTCATGAGCCCAGGGGGCGGTCGGGGCCTCGTGGGCATTGGTCCCGGTTCGTTTGGATCCATTTGTTCCGGTTCTAGGTACGAACCGGAACCAATGGGCCACGCTCCTGGCCCACAACCATTGGTACCAGTTCGTGCCTAGAACCGGTACAGAAGGGTGGTCTTTAGTCCCGGTTCCTGTCACAAACCGAGACAAATAAGCTGCCTATATATACCCCATCGCCACAGCAGAGCACTCCACAGTGCTCTGTTTTTTCTGGCCAGCGAGGGGAGGGCATTTGGGTGCTCTAGCTCACCTCCTATGCAAATGAGGTGTTCGATGAAATGCCCAAGCCACACTAGTTAAGCTTTCTCCTCTCGAAGCTCGACCTCGGAGCTCCATTTTACCCGAGATTTGTCTAGATTTAGTGGCCCATCACGCCCCGTCCCTGTTTTCACCGCGGTCGATCGCCCGCGCCGATCTCGTCGCCGGCACCACCGTGTTGAGCCTCTTGTTCTTATCTTCTTTCTGATTTTTTACTTTAGATAGATACTTGTCTGATTTTCTTACTTTAGATAGATACTTGTCTGATTTTCTTACTTTTGACACACATAATTATATATAATGCACACAGATGAACCGGCAATGGATGTATGGTAACACACACCTCCGAGTACATTAAGGGCATTCATAATTTTCTCGAAGTGGCTGAGGCAAACAAGCAGAATGGTTTTATGTGTTGTCCATGCCCTATATGTGGGAATACGAAGTCTTACTCTAACCGGAAAATCCTTCACACCCACCTGCTTTACAAGGGTTTCATGCCACACTATAATGTTTGGACGAAGCACGGAGAAATAGGGGTTATGATGGAAGACAATGAAGAAGAAGAGGACGATGACAACTATGTGCCCCTGAATATGGTGATGCTACAACGGGGGGAGCTGCTGAAGATCAAGAGGAACCAAACGATGTGCCCGATGATGCTGCAACGGGGGAAGCTGCTGAAGATCAAGAGGAACCAGACGATGTGCCCGATGATGATGATCTCCGCCGGGCCATTGTCGATGCAAGGACACAATGCTAAAGTCAAAAGGAGAAGCTGAAGTTCGATTGCATGTTAGAGGATCACAAAAAAGGGTTGTACCCCAATTGCGAAGATGGGAACACAAAGCTCGGTACCGTATGATAACCCACAAGTATAGGGGATCGCAACAACTTTCGAGGGTAGAGTATTCAACCCAAATTTATTGATTCGACACAAGGGGAGCCAAAGAATATTCTCAAGTATTAGCAGCTGAGTTGTCAATTCAACTACACCTGGAAACTTAGTATCTGCAGCAAAGTGTTTAGTAGCAAAGTAATATGATAGTGGTGGTAGCGGCAACAAAAGTAAAGACAGCAAAAGTAATGTTTTTGGTATTTCATAGTGATGGTAACAGTAGCAGTGGAAAGTAAATAAGCGTAAACTAGTATATGGAAAACTCGTAGGCACCGGATCAGTGATGGATAATTATGTCGGATGCAGTTCATCATGTAACAGTCATAACATAGGGTGACACAGAACTAGCTCCAATTCATCAATGTAAAGGCATGTATTCCGTATATAGTCATACGTGCTTATGGAAAAGAACTTGCATGACATCTTTTGTCCTATCCTCCCGTGGCAGCGAGGTCCTATTGGAAACAAAGGGATATTAAGGCCTCCTTTTAATAGAGAACCGGAAGAAAGCATTAGTACATAGTGAATACATGAACTCCTCAAACTATGGTCATCACCGGGAGTGGTCCCGATTATTGTCACTTCGGGGTTGCCGGATCATAACACATAGTAGGTGACTATAGACTTGCAAGATAGGATCAATACCTCACATATATTCACGAAAACATAATAGGTTCAGATCTGAAATCATGGCACTCGGGCCCTAGTGACAAGCATTAAGCATAGCAAATTCATAGCAATATCAATCTCAGAACATAATGGATACTAGGGATCAAACCCTAACAAAACCAACTCGATTACATGATAAATCTCATCCAACCCATCACCGTCCAGCAAGCCTACGATGGTATTACTCACGCACGGCGGTGAGCATCATGAAATTGGTGATGGAGGATGGTTGATGATGACGACAGCGACGAATCCCCCTCTCCGGAGCCCCGAACGGACTCTAGATCAGCCCTCCCGAGAGGTTTTAGGGCTTGGCGGCGGCTCCATATCGTAAAACGCGATGATTTCTTCTCTCTGGTTTTTTTCTCCCCGAAAGCAAATATATAGAGTTGGAGTTGGCGTCAGAGGGCATCCAAGGGGCCCACGAGGTAGGGGGGCGCGCCCTAGGGGGGGCGCCCCCACCCTCGTGAGAAGGGTGTGGGCCCCCTGGTCTTCATCTTTGGAGAGGATTTTTTATTATTTTTTCTAAGATGTTCCGTGGAGTTTCAGGTCATTCCGAGAATATTTGTTTTCTGCACATAAAACAACACCATGGCAATTCTGCTGAAAACAGCGTCAGTCCGGGTTAGTTCCATTCAAATCATACAAGTTAGAGTCCAAAACAAGGGCAAAAGTGTTTGGAAAAGTAGATACGACGAAGACGTATCAACTCCCCCAAGCTTAAACCCTTGCTTGTCCTCAAGCAATTCAGTTGACAGACTGAAAGAAAGAAAGAAAAACTTTTACAAACTCTGTTTGCTCTTGTTGTTGTAACTATGTCAAGCCAGCATTCAAGTTTTCTGCATAGATCATAACTAACCACATTTGCAATAATTCTCAGGTCTCATAATTACTCATATCGATAGCATAATCAACTAGAAAGTCATAATAATAAATCTTGGATGACAACACTTTCTCAAAAACAATCATAATATGATATAACAAGATGGTATCTCGCTAGCCCTTTTTGAGACCGCAAAACATAAATGCAGAGCACCTTTAAAGATCAAGGACCGACTAGACATTATAATTCATGGTAAAAGAGATCCAATCATGGTCATACCCAATATAAATTAACAGTGATGAATGCAAATGACGACTATGCTCTCCAGCTAGTGCCTTTTAATAAGAGGGTGATGACTCAACATAAAAGTAAATGGATAGGCCCTTCGCAGAGGGAAGCAGTGATTTGTAGAGGTGCCAGAGCTCGGTTTTGAAATAGAGATAAATTGTATTTTGAGCGGTATACTTTCATTGTCAACATAACAACCAAGAGATGGCGATATCTCCCATGCTACACACATTATAGGCGGTTCCCAAACAGAATGGTAAAATTTATACTCCCCCTCCACCAACAAACATCAATCCATGGCTTGCTCGAAACAACGAGTGCCTCCAACATACATCAGGTCCCAGGGGGAGTTTTGTTTGCAATTAATTTTGATTTAGTTTGCATAAAGCATGGGACTGGGCATCCCGGTGACCAGCCATTTTCTCATGAGTGAGGAGCGGAGTCCACTCCTCTTGAGAATAACCCGCCTAACACGGAAGATAAGGACAGCCTTGGTTGATACATGAGCTATTCGAGCATACAAAACAGAATGTTTATTTGAAGGTTTAGAGTTTGGCACATACAAATTTACTTGGAATGGCAGGTAGATACCGTATATAGGAAGGTATGGTGGACTCATCTGGAATAACTTTGGGGTTTAAGGGATTGGATGCACAAGCAGTATTCCTGCTTAGTACAGGTGAAGGCTAGCAAAAGACTGGGAAGCGACCAACTAGAGAGCAACAACAGCCATGTACATGCATTAAAATTAATAAACATTGGATGCAAGCATGAGTAGGATATAATCCACCATGAACATAAATATCGTGAAGGCTATGTTGATTTTGTTTCAACTACATGCGTGAACATGTGCCAAGTCAAATCACTTAAATCATTCAAAGGAGGATACCACCCCATGATACCACATCATAATCATATCAATAGCATGTTGACATGCAAGGTAAACCATTATAACTCATAGATAATCAAGCATGTCACAAGCAACTATGATCTCTAATTGTCATTGCAAACATGTTTATTCATAATAAGCTGAATCAAGAACGACGGGCTCATCATATTTACAAAAACAAAAGAGGTCGAGTTCATACCAGCTTTTCTCATCTCAGTCAGTCCATCATATATCATCATAATTGCCTTTCACTTGCACAACCGAACGATGTGAATAATAATAATAGTGCACGTGCATTGGACTAAGCTGGAATCTGCGAGCATTCAATAAATAAGAGAAGACAAGGCAATATGGGCTCTTGGTTAAATCAACAATAATGCATATAAGAGCCACTTTAACAATTTAATTATGGTCTTCTCCTACTGACCCCCAAATAAAAGAAAAGAAATAAAACTATTTACACGGGAGAGCTCCCAACAAGCAAAAGAAGAACGGGAAATATCTTTGCGTTTTCTTTTTAATTATTACTACTACAGCAGAAAAATAAACTACTGCTAATTTTTTTTGTTTTTCTTAAGGTTTAACAAACACACAAGAAGAAAGCATAAAAGGAAATAAACTAGCATGGATATTACAGTGAAAAAGTATGAGCACCGACATCTAGTAATGAGTGTGTGTGAGCATAAATGTAATGTCGGTGAGAAATACGTACTCCCCCAAGCTTAGGCTTTTGGCCTAAGTTGGTCTATGGCCATGGCTGGCCTGGTGGATATCCATAATAATAGTTGTTGGGGTCGTACTGTGACGAGGAAGAAGAAGGCTCCGATTGCCACTGGCTGGCAATCATCTTCGGATCCCACTGATAATTAGACTACCATGAAGGATCAAATTGTGGTTTCGGTTTTGGCTCCTCAGCTGGTGCAGGGTTTCGGTAGGCGTGAATAGCCATCAATGGAACAAGGTACATGCCTGCAGTCAAATCAAACAAAGAAGGAGCAGGCAAGGTAATAGTCTCAGGATGATGTTTATTAAAGAACAATTGATATTTAAGCTCCCCTGCCCTATTTTTAACAATAAAATCATGTGCCACCATACTTTTATGATCTAGATAAACACGGGGCAACACCTTTTCTTCCTTCTCAACATGCCTAATAGGTATGTTAAAATGTGCGGCTAGGCATGTAGCATAGATGCCTCCAAAGATGGGGCCCTTAGTACAGTTCATATTTAACCGTCTAGCAATAATACCGCCCATACTAAAAGTGTTATATTGTATAAACCTTGGAGCAGAATAATTATATCAGGGATACTAAGGTTTCCACAGTTTTCGTGTCCAATTAAACAACGACTAGCAAATAATGCAAAGTAACGTAAAACAGGAAAAATGTATGCTAGTGATTCATACATGCATTTGTATCAAGAGGGTAACGTGGGGTTTAGTTGCAGCAAGCCAGCTTTGACTCTGTGGCTATCCTGTTCTACGACTACCAGAAACTCTGGAGGTGAAACAACGTACACGAGTCCACTAATCACCACACAATACACTATTATGGATTCATCCCCGTCTCCCTACGAGAAGGCCATCCATAGCACTCACACTTGTCTTGAGCATTTTAGAGTATCCACTTCAAGTTGTCTATGTACCATGTAAGCATCCAAGAAGTCCATAACCGCGGACCCGGCTATTCGAATAGATCATGTTAACCCTGCAGGGGTGTACTTCTTCACACACGCTCTCGCCACTTACCGCCATGTACACGTCCTGTATCTCGGCAACCTTCAAGCGGAAGCCTGGCGAGGGTGTCGGCCACGACCTGACTAACCACACAAGACTCTAATCCAGGTTTATCGCCTATTCGGGTTCCATCCGCAAGGAGATCCGGCCGGGGTGTCGCTTACGGCCCCAAACGATGTGTACAGGGTTCCCGAGCCCACCATCCGGGTGCCACTCGGTACACCAGGCCACGTGTGCCTAGTCTGTCCCAAGCCCACCCTGCCGGGTGCCACTTGGTAGAAAAATAGCACTACCTACAAACACCAGAAACTAGTTGCGACTCCTGGACAGAGATCAAGTTGGCTAATAAGTCGAGAGGGGTCGAGTTACCGGAACCCAATGTGTTGTAGTATCGAGTCATTGGACAACATACATAGAACTCAGTGCTTAAGGACGGTTCCAATGAGACAACCCACCATGTACTCCTACATGGCCTCTCACCGCTACCTTTACCAAATCGTGTTCACACACTTAACTATCAGCACCAGAACATATCGTAACACTCCAATTCATTCCCAATGAATCAGACCTGACACAACTCTAAGCAATAGCAGGCATAGCATGGTAGGAACACAACATGGCTCAATCAACTCCTACACATGCTAGTGGGTTTCAACTATTTACTGTGGCAATGACAGGTCATGCAGAGGAATGGGTTCAACTACCGCAGCACAAAGTAGCAGATGAATCGTTGTTGTCCTAATGCAATAACTGAGAGCAGGGGCGAGAGAGTAGGGTTTTATCGAAATGAACAAGGGGGTTTGCTTGCCTGGTAAATCAACAGAGGAGGCACTGCTTCACAGACAGGTACTCTGGAACAGCTCCGGAGCAGGACCTATCGAGAAGGAACGGTGCCGGCAATCAATACACAATCATATGCAACAATATGATGCATGAACATGGCATGTAGATGTGATGCTATTTGGGCTAATGCAACTGGTAATCATTTGGTTTGAAGTCCATTTGAACCAAAGGTTCAAATGCATCTCCAAATTAAGCTCCTACATATGCCATAATGTGTTTTTCTCATATTCAGCATGTATAAGTTGTTTTGTCATGCATGAAACTAGTACAGATGGAAAGATTGCATTTTTCTGATAATTTTTCATATATAAATTATTTTAATCCGAGCTACGGTTGAATTGTTATGAATTTTTGAAGTTTAAAACAATTTCTGGAATTTTCTGATTAAATTTAAATCCAGAAATCATATTATTGCGCCAGCATGACGTCAACATGACGTCAGCGGTCAACTGGGCTGGTCCGGGTCAAACCTGACGTGTGGGGTCCACACGTCAGTGACAGGGGGGTTAAACAGGGGTTAATTTAGTTCTAATTAAAAGTTAGTGGCGCTGGGGCCCACTGTCAGTGTCACAGTTAGTTAACAGAGATAATTAGTTGCTAAACTAATCCTAAACTAAAATTAGCAGGGCCGGGCCCCACCTGTCATTGACCCACACGGATAAAATCTGGGTCAACAGGGGGTCTAACCCGGTCAACTCGCCGGCGTTTAGCCGCCGGCGAGGCCCGAGACGGTGGAACACCGCGGAAATCACCCACAGGGCTCCGTTCGAGGCGTGTTTAGGCTCTTCGAAGAGCTGGCGATGCGGCACGTCGAGCAGTGCCCTCGGCCAGAGCTGGGGTGGCTGAGAACGACATCGGCGACCACGTTTGCGGCCGCCGGAGTTCGGCTGTGTTCAGGGGCGCGGCTGCAGCGTGCTAACACGCAAACTAAAACGCTAGCGGGGCACTACGAGGTGCGGCGAGAGTGCTAGGTGCACTGGCGTGGCCAAAGGGTCGCCGGAGCAACGCCAGCGACAAGCTCGAGCGGAGGCGAGCTTCGGCCATGGCGGAACTGAGGCCTAGACGGCGTAATCGCGAGGAGGAGGAGAGGGGTTCGAAGCAGAGGCTCACGAGGAGGTCGATGGGCTGGTCAGCTTGCTCGGGGAGGGCCGGAGCAGAGCAGGGCGGCGAAGACGATCTCGGACGGCCGAGGTTGAAGACGAGGACGGTGCAGGCGCTGTGGTGCGTCCCCGGTTGCGTGGGGCATCGAGGAAGAAGACGGAGCCGAGGCGGTTCTCTTGGACACGCTGGTGCGATTAGGGAGGGCTGGTGGCCATGGCGACGGTGAGCGATGGCGGCGGCAGCGCTCGGGGAAGAGAGAACCAGGGAGGAGGGAGAGCGAGAGGGAGGGGAAAAGGACCGGGGCGGCGCGTGGCGTCGTTCCAGGCATCCAGACGAGGAGGGGAGAGGCAGGCAGGCAGGGAGGGAGGTGGCGTGGCCGGCGGAGCGCGC
>NC_041392.1:714880807-714903803 GCF_002162155.2 Triticum dicoccoides
TCGAGGACGAAGACGACAGAGGAGGAGGCGGGCTGGGCCGCCTGCTGGCTGGGCCGGCCTGCTGCTGCTGGGCCAGAGGCGCCAGGCAGAAGCCCAGGTAAGGTTTTCCTGTTTTATTTCTTTTTCTAAATTTTCTGACATTTGTTTTTGATTTAATAAAATACTAAATCAATTTATTACCTTATGCCAATTTTTGCAGGAGCTAGATATATTATTCCAGAGCTCCCCAACAGGTGGCATAATTTTTGGACCATATTTCATATATATAACAATATATATCCAAAGCAAATAATTATCGGATTAATCCAAATGGCCAAAATTAAATATCCATGAGCTCCTAAAAATATTGGTTTGATTTTTATCTCTGTCCAATATTTTCAGAGGGCAACATGAGCATTTTCTTGGACCCTTTTGGAGAAAGTTTTATTTGGGTCATTTTCAAAAATGATTCTGAGGGTTCCACCAATCCTCATTTCAAATTTAAATGAAATTTAAATATGATGCACAAATGGCTAGCTAGCCTAAGTCATACCAGACTAGGGATGTGACAACTCGCCCCCACTTGAAAAAATCTCGTCCCGAGATTCAGGGGCCGACGGAAAGAAAGCGGGGTACTCCAGTCGAAGACGATCTTCTCGCTCCCAAGTAGCTTCTCTCTCGGAATGATGAGACCACTGAACTTTGAGAAACTTGATGTTCTGACGTCGAGTGACACGCTCTGCTTGATCAAGAATGCGAACCGGGTACTCTCGGTATGTGAGGTTATCTTGGAGATCAAGTGTTTCGTGGTCCACTCCGCGGATAGGATCCGAGAAGCAACGCCTGAGTTGAGAGACGTGGAAGACATCATGAACTCGAGAAAGATGTGGGGGTAGTTCCAACTGGTAGGCAACCTCTCCTCGTTTAGCGAGAATGCGAAAGGGACCAATGTAACGAGGAGCCAACTTGCCCTTGATACCGAAACGATGGGTACCCTTCAGAGGAGTAACCCGAAGGTAAGCTTGGTCGCCAATTTCATAAGTCATATCCTTATGATGACGATCATACTGGCTCTTTTGACGAGACTGGGCTGTTTTCAAATTCTCACGAATGATGCGAACTTGCTCTTCTGCCTCCTGGATCATGTCCGGTCCAAAGAATTGTCTTTCACCGGTTTCTGACCAGTTCAAAGGTGTTCGACATCTTCGTCCATAGAGAACCTCAAAAGGAGCTTTCTTGAGGCTGGATTGATAGCTATTGTTATAGGCAAACTCGGCGAAAGGAAGACATTTCTCCCAATCCATACCGAAGGAGATAACGCAAGCTCTGAGCATGTCTTCGAGAATTTGATTGACCCGTTCCACCTGACCACTCGACTGAGGGTGGAAAGCGGTACTGAAGGAAAGATGGGTTCCCATGGCAGTTTGGAAACTCTCCCAGAAATGAGAAGTGAAAAGACTGCCACGGTCTGAATTGATCTCTAGTGGAACACCATGAAGTGACACTATTCGAGAAATGTATAAGTTAGCAAGCTGACTAGCAGTGATACTTTCCCGAACAGGAAGGAAGTGAGCCACTTTGGAAAGACGATCAACGACTACGAAGATAGCGTTATTCCCTCTCTTGGTCCTGGGAAAGCCGGTGATGAAGTCCATACCAACTTTATCCCATTTCCATTCAGGAATAGCTAAAGGCTGAAGGGTGCCAGCAGGTCTCTGATGCTCTGCCTTAACGCGACGACAAACGTCACATTTAGCAATGAACTCAGCGATTTCTCTCTTCATCCTAGTCCACCAGAACCTCTGGCGTAGATCCTGATACATCTTAGTACTACCGGGATGAATTGTGAGAGGAGATTCATGCGCCTCCTTAAGAATCAATTGTCGAAGATGTTGCTTCTTGGGAACCACCAAGCGATTCTCAAAGAAAACAACACCACGATCATCCATAGAGAAACATCCACCAACTCCCTTCTTAATGTTTCTCTTGATCCGGGTAATCCCCGTATCATGCTTCTGGGCTTCTATGATAAGGTCCACAAGGGTAGGTTTCGCCACCAAGGTAGAAAGGAATCCGTGAGGAGCAATGTGAAGATTAAGCTTACCGAATTCCTCATGGAGAAGTGGTTGGCCTTGCTGCAACATGAGATTGTTGCAATAAGATTTACGGCTTAGAGCATCAGCCATGACATTGGCTTTGCCTGGGGTGTAGGTAATCCCTAGATCATAATCTGTGATTAACTCCAACCAACGTCTTTGCCTAAGGTTCAGATCCGGTTGGGTGAAGATATACTTGAGACTCTGGTGATCGGTGTAGATCTCGCAACGTTTACCAAGAAGGTAATGTCGCCAGGTCTTGAGTGCATAGACTACGGCTGCAAGCTCTAGATCATGTGTAGGATAATTCTCCTCATGTGGATGCAACTGTCGGGATGCATAGGCAACCACATGACGATCCTGCATAAGAATGCAACCTAGTCCCTGTCGTGAGGCGTCGCAGTAGATAATAAAGTCTTTAGTGAAATCCGGTGGCACAAGTATGGGAGCAGAAGTCAGGCGTCTTTTCAGTTCCTAAAAACTGTACTCACACTATGGGGACCACTCGGACTTTTTATCTTTCTTGAGAAGTTCCGTGAGGGGTTTGGCTACTTTGGAGAAATTTTCAACAAAGCGGCGACAATAGCTGGCTAGACCAAGGAAACTCCTAACTTGTTTAACGGTCTCAGGTGGAGTCCAATCGAGAACGGCTTGAACTCTCTCGGGATTGACAGCAATGCCCTTACCAGAGATTACGTGGCCTAAGTAGGTCACTTCTGGTAACCAAAATTCGCACTTGGAGAACTTGGCATAAAGGCGGTGCTCTTTGAGTTTTTCTAACACAAGTCTAAGATGTTCGGCATGCTCTTCCTCGTTCTTCGAGTAAATAAGAATGTCATCGAGGTAAACCACGACGAACTTATCTAAGTACTCCATGAAGACCGAGTTCATCAGGCGGGAGAATGTGGCTGGGGCGTTGGTTAGGCCGAAGGACATGACGGTGTACTCGTACTGACCATAACGAGTGACAAAGGCTATCTTGGGAATGTCCCCGTTTCTGATTTTGATTTGGTGGTATCCTAACCTCAAATCCATCTTGGAGAAGACTGAGGATCCAGCGAGCTGATCATACAGGTCGTTGATCCTGGGGAGCGGATACTTATTCTTTATCGTGACCAAATTAACGGGACGATAATCTACAACCATCCGGTCCGTACCATCCTTCTTCTTGACGAAGAGGACGGGGCAAGCCCAAGGAGAAGAACTAGGACGGATGAAACCCTTTTGCAAGGACTCATCAAGTTGTTTCTTAAGCTCGGCTAGTTCTAAGGGTGCCATCTTGTAAGGTCTCCTAGAGATTGGAGATGTTCCTGGGATAAGATCTATGACGAACTCTACATCTCTGTCAGGTGGAACACCTGGCAGTTCCTCTGGAAAGACATCCGGAAAGTCACGGACTACCGGGATATCTTCAAGGTCTGGAAGAGGGCTGGCATTAAGAGAATAGAGCTGACGCTTTGCAGCTCTGGTGGAGACGGTGACTATCTTGCCAGATGGGTGTGTAAGCTGAACAGATCTTGTGTAACAATCAATCTTAGCATGATGAGCTGTCATCCAGTCCATACCCAAGATGATGTTAATATCTGAGGACTTGAGGGCTACCAGTGATGCAAGGAATACAAGTCTATCAACAAGGATTTCGTTACCATGGCTGATTCTGGTGGTCTGCCATTTAGACCCTGGGGTTTGGATTTCAAGCGGAGTTGGCATATCACAAAATGACATGTCGTGCAAATGAGCATAGCCTTCAGAAATGAAGGAGTGAGATGCCCCAGTATCGAATAGAACTGATGCTGGGTGACAATTGACAAGGAGTGTACCAAGAACGACATCTGGATCATCATGAGCGGCTTTAGCTGAGACGTGATGCACACGTCCACGTTCAGTGGGAACTGACTTGACACTGATCATCTTGCGTGATGGCTTAATACAGCCAACAGTCTTCTCGGGCTGGGGTGGAGCATAACTAGTCTGAGAGCAATCACGTGCATAGTGTCCTGGCTTCCCGCATGTGAAGCAAGTCCCTGAGGTTGGACGGGGACCCGCACTGACAAACGGTCTACCAGTAGGCCTGGGTGAAACATACGACTGAGGTGGGGAAGGCACCACATAGGATGGCCTCGGTGTATATCCGGAAGGAAGAGCGGAGTTTGGAACCCAAATCCGGCGCTTCTGAGAACTAGAACCGGAGGAAGATCCCAAATTATGGGTGTGCTTACGAGACTCCTCGTAAGTGAGCTGAGCTGTCTCTGCATTAATGGCTTTGTTCACAAGAGCTTGGAATGTATCACAATGATGCAGGTGGAGATCACGACGCAACTTGGGGTTGAGACCCTTTCGGAACCTAGCCTGCTTCTTGGCGTCCGTGGACACTTCTTCTGTGGCATAACGGGCGAGGTTCTCGAACTCTCTGCTATAAGCATCAACAGCCATCTTACTCTGGGTGAGGCTACAGAAATCTTCTCTCTTGCGATCAAGGAGGGCCTGGGGAATGTGATGCTCGCGAAAAGCCTCAATGAAATCCTTCCAAGTAGGAATCTGGCCAGCTGGAAACAAAGTCTCATAGTTCTGCCACCAAAGACTAGCAGGACCTTCCAGGTGATATGTGGCATAAGTGACCTTGTCATCTTCAGCTACGCTTGCG
Organism: Triticum dicoccoides; assembly: GCF_002162155.2. NCBI lineage: Eukaryota > Viridiplantae > Streptophyta > Magnoliopsida > Poales > Poaceae > Triticum > Triticum dicoccoides. The sequence continues at coordinate 714,885,527 of NC_041392.1, forward strand.
GAAAGCAGCTTATGAGTGATGCTACGGAGCCAATCATCTGCATCGAGTGGCTCGATGGAATGATGAAAGGTGGGTGGGTGCAAGCGGATGAAATCATGAATGGTAGCAGACCCTTTGAACTGATGTGCAGTGTTCTCCTCGATACGTGCCAACAAACGGTTAGACTCACGCTCGTTCCTCTCCATCTCTAGCATGAACTCGATCAACGAAGGCTGGTCGGGAGGATCCTCATCCCTACCATCTCCGTGGTTCTGGCTACGAGCAACGGAACTTTGCTTAGCTGATGACATCCTGAGAAACGAAACCAAGGACGGAATCAGCATCAACTATAGACTGTAGAATGTAGGACAAGGAATTAGTATCTCTCGAACTCCTAGGAAAATTCTGGCAGCATAACGGCAGTAAAATGCTCAGAATGAGACATCCTACTAAAAATGGGGTAGTACAACAACTCAACATCACCACTCAAGGTTCTGGGATAGTACTAAACAGACTACACCGGAAGTACTCAAAACTGGGTATGACTCTGATCAACCAATCCTATGGGACTACGGAGTAGTAACACGTGATCCTGATAGACGGAGGAGAAGCCTAGTTCCTTAATCCCGTCGGAAAGATAGGATGACTCAGATCAGAAGGTCATGAGGTATAAGGAGTAAAAGAGCCTTACGTTCCAATCCACAATCAATTCCCTTACATAGCTAAAGATTTTCTAGACTCAACTTCGACCAGTTTGGCTTGGTAATCCTACAGGCAGTCAAGCTCTGATACCAGCGCTGTCAGGACCCTGACTCGATGCCACATCGATCCAGCATGTAACACCTCATATCACTTTGCGGCCTCACGCACGGTATCCCCACGGGTGTCGCCTTACCTTTGCCCGGGACCGTTTGCGCCTTTTGGCACACGTATATGATGGTGTCGCTAGCATCCATATGATAAAGAGCCCGGGCTGACATGGCTAGTTGTAAACCCAAAGTGGCACTAACCTATAGGGACAGGCATCCATGACCCAGCATCGAACGTGTCGGTCATCAGCGAGTGAATCCAGGCTGTAGCACTGGGCTAATAGGACTCCGGTGAACCGGGCTGTAGCAGGCTAACAGGACTCCGGTATTCATCGCGTGACATTTCCCCGAAGGGACAGACACAGGATCGAAGAAGGACACATGCCGGCCAGCCTAAGTGTTCCGGAGCAGTAGCAAGCTACCAGGGCTCAGTGGAAGCACTAGGAGACATTTCCCGGTAAGAGAGGCTACTAAGGATAAACAACTAGATAGTCAGATCCCACACATAGCAATACACATTACACGTACGCATAACATGCAAGTATGTGCTGTACAACATGGCATCACAGCATAACTCAACAACTTATATAGATAAAGGCTCAGAAGAGCCATCACAGCATTATTACAAACAGGGGTCACATGACCCAACAGTCAGAGCAATCAAGCAACAAGCGGAAGCATTACATGTCTGAGTACAGACATCTATAAATGAAAAAAGGCTGAAAGCCTGACTATCTACAACGTCCGCTCAAGATCGTAGCTGAGGTACTAGCTACTAGTCGAAGTCCACGAGAACACTAGTAAGACCGAAGTCTCCGCTGCAAAAACATAAATAAAGCAACATGAGTACAAAGGTACTCAGCAAGACTTACATCAGATCCTATCATACATGCATTTGTATCAAGAGGGTAACATGGGGTTTAGTTGCAGCAAGCCAGCTTTGACTCTGTGGCTATCCTGTTCTACGACTACCAGAAACTCTGGAGGTGAAACAACGTACACGAGTCCACTAATCACCACACAATACACTATTATGGATTCATCCCCGTCTCCCTATGAGAAGGCCATCCATAGCACTCACACTTGTCTTGAGAATTTTAGAGTATCCACTTCAAGTTGTCTATGTACCATGTAAGCATCCAAGAAGTCCATAACCGCGGACCCGGCTATTCGAATAGATCATGTTAACCCTGCAGGGGTGTACTTCTTCACACACGCTCTCGCCACTTACCGCCATGTACACGTTCTGTATCTCGGTAACCTTCAAGCGGAAGCCTGGCGAGGGTGTCGGCCACGACCTGACTAACCACACAAGACTCTAATCCAGGTTTATCGCCTATTCGGGTTCCATCCGCAAGGAGATCCGGCCGGGGTGTCGCTTACGGCCCCAAACGATGTGTACAGGGTTCCCGAGCCCACCATCCGGGTGCCACTCGGTACACCAGGCCACGTGTGCCTAGTCTGTCCCAAGCCCACCCTGCCGGGTGCCACTTGGTAGAAAAATAGCACTACCTACAAACACCAGAAACTAGTTGCGACTCCTGGACAGAGATCAAGTTGGCTAATAAGTCGAGAGGGGTCGAGTTACCGGAACCCAATGTGTGGTAGTATCGAGTCATTGGACAACATACATAGAACTCAGTGCTTAAGGACGGTTCCAATGAGACAACCCACCATGTACTCCTACATGGCCTCTCACCGCTACCTTTACCAAATCGTGTTCACACACTTAACTATCAGCACCAGAACATATCGTAACACTCCAATTCATTCCCAATGAATCAGACCTGACACAACTCTAAGCAATAGCAGGCATAGCATGGTAGGAACACAACATGGCTCAATCAACTCCTACACATGCTAGTGGGTTTCAACTATTTACTGTGGCAATGACAGGTCATGCAGAGGAATGGGTTCAACTACCGCAGCACAAAGTAGCAGATGAATCGTTGTTGTCCTAATGCAATAACTGAGAGCAGGGGCGAGAGAGTAGGGTTTTATCGAAATGAACAAGGGGGTTTGCTTTCCTGGTAAATCAACAGAGGAGGCACTGCTTCACAGACAGGTACTCTGGAACAGCTCCGGAGCAGGACCTATCGAGAAGGAACGGTGCCGGCAATCAATACACAATCATATGCAACAATATGATGCATGAACATGGCATGTAGATGTGATGCTGTTTGGGCTAATGCAACTGGTAATCATTTGGTTTGAAGTCCATTTGAACCAAAGGTTCAAATGCATCTCCAAATTAAGCTCCTACATATGCCATAATGTGTTTTTCTCATATTCAGCATGTATAAGTTGGTTTGTCATGCATAAAACTAGTACAGATGGAAAGATTGCATTTTTCTGATAATTTTTCATATATAAATTATTTTAATCTGAGCTACGGTTGAATTGTTATGAATTTTTGAAGTTTAAAACAATTTCTGGAATTTTCTGATTAAATTTAAATCCAGAAATCATATTATTGCGCCAGCATGACGTCAGCATGACGTCAGCGGTCAACTGGGCTGGTCCGGGTCAAACCTGACGTGTGGGGTCCACACGTCAGTGACAGGGGGGGTTAAACAGGGGTTAATTTAGTTCTAATTAAAAGTTAGTGGCGCTGGGGCCCACTGTCAGTGTCACAGTTAGTTAACAGAGATAATTAGTTGCTAAACTAATCCTAAACTAAAATTAGCAGGGCCGGGCCCCACCTGTCATTGACCCACACGGATCAAATCTGGGTCAACAGGGGGTCTAACCCGGTCAACTCGCCGGCGTTTAGCCGCCGGCGAGGCTCGAGACGGCGGAACGCCGCGGAAATCACCCACAGGGCTCCGTTCGAGGCGTGTTTAGGCTCTTCGAAGAGCTGGCGATGCGGCGCGTCGAGCAGTGCCCTCGGCCAGAGCTGGGGTGGCCGAGAACGACGTCGGCGACCACGTTTGCGGCCGCCGGAGTTCGGCTGTGTTCAGGGGCGCGGCTGCAGCGTGCTAACGTGCAAACTAAAACGCTAGCGGGGCACTACGAGGTGCGGCGAGAGTGCTAGGTGCACTGGCGTGGCCAAAGGGTCGCCGGAGCAACGCCGGCGACAAGCTCGAGCGGAGGCGAGCTTCGGCCATGGCGGAACTGAGGCCTAGACGGCGTAATCGCGAGGAGGAGGAGAGGGGTTCGAAGCAGAGGCTCACGAGGAGGTCGATGGGCTGGTCAGCTTGCTCGGGGAGGGCCGGAGCAGAGCAGGGCGGCGAAGACGATCTCGGACGGCCGAGGTTGAAGACGAGGACGGTGCAGGCGCTGTGGTGCGTCCCCGGTTGCGTGGGGCATCGAGGAAGAAGACGGAGCCGAGGCGGTTCTCTTGGACACGCTGGTGCGATTAGGGAGGGCTGGTGGCCATGGCGACGGTGAGCGATGGCGGCGGCAGCGCTCGGGGAGAGAGAACCAGGGAGGAGGGAGAGCGAGAGGGAGGGGAAAAGGACCGGGGCGGCGCGTGGCGTTGTTCCAGGCATCCAGACGAGGAGGGGAGAGGCAGGCAGGCAGGGAGGGAGGTGGCGTGGCCGGCGGAGCACGCGTGCGTCGGCATGCAGCTGCTTGGCGAGGGGGGGGGGGAAGACGACAGAGGAGGAGGCGGGCTGGGCCGCCTGCTGGCTGGGCCGGCCTGCTGCTGCTGGGCCAGAGGCGCCAGGCAGAAGCCCAGGTAAGGTTTTCCTGTTTTACTTCTTTTTCTAAATTTTCTGACATTTGTTTTTGATTTAATAAAATACTAAATCAATTTATTACCTTATGCCAATTTTTGCAGGAGCTAGATATATTATTCCAGAGCTCCCCAACAGGTGGCATAATTTTTGGACCATATTTCATATATATAACAATATATATCCAAAGCAAATAATTATCGGATTAATCCAAATGGCCAAAATTAAATATCCATGAGCTCCTAAAAATATTGGTTTGATTTTTATCTCTGTCCAATATTTTCAGAGGGCAACATGAGCATTTTCTTGGACCCTTTTGGAGAAATTTTTATTTGGGTCATTTTCAAAAATGATTCTGAGGGTTCCACCAATCCTCATTTCAAATTTAAATGAAATTTAAATATGATGCACAAATGGCTAGCTAGCCTAAGTCATACCAGACTAGGGATGTGACATTGTCTCAGACATGATGCCTATATACATGATCATACCTAGATATTCTCATAACTATGCTCAATTCTGTCAATTGCTCAACAGTAATTTGTTCACCCACCATAAGACTTATGCTCTCGAGAGAAGCCTCTAGTGAAACCTATGGCCCCGGGTCTATTTTCCATCATATTAATCTTCCAATACTTAGTTATTTCCTTTTCCATTTATTTTACTTGCATCTTTATTTCTCTTTATCATAAAAATACCAAAAATATTATCTTATCATATCTATCAGATCTCACTCTCGTAGGTGACCGTGAAGGGATTGACAACCCCTTTATCGCGTTGGTTGCGAGGAGTTTATTTGTTTGTGTAGGTGCGAGGGACTCGTGCGTGGCCTCCTACTGGATTGATACCTTGGTTCTCAAAAACTGAGGGAAATACTATGTGCATTCCTCAATGCAATCTCTGAGAAGGTGATCGATCCAGAAATCATACCAAGGCTAAGGAGTGATGTGGTTCAATGTCTTGTCAGTTTCGAACTGGTGTTCCCACCATCCTTTTTCAATATCATGACGCACGTCCTAGTTCATCTAGTTGACGAGATTGTCATTCTGGGCCCCGTATTTCTACACAATATGTGCCCCTTTGAGAGGTTCATGTGAGTCCTAAAGAAATATGTCCGTAACCGCGCTAGGCCAGAAGGAAGCATCTCCATGGGCCATCAAACAGAGGATGTCATTGGGTTTTGTGTTGACTTCATTCCTGGCCTTAAGAAGATAGGTCTCCCTAAATCACGGTATGAGGGGAGACTGACCGAAAAAGGCACGCTTGGAGGGGACTCAATAATATTCAGGGACAGATATTCTTGGTCTCAAGCACACTACACAATTCTACAGAACTCTTCCTTGGTGACCCCGTATATCGATGAACACAAGAACAGTCTGCGCTCCAAACACCCGTAGCAGTGCGACGACTGGATTACATGTGAACACATCAGGACTTTCAACAGTTGGTTGGAAACACGTCTCAGAGGTGACAACACTGTTTGTGATGAGCTGTACTCGTTGTCTAGGGGACCATCTTCGACTGTATTGACTTACAAAGGATACGAGATAAATGAGAATACATTTTACACGATCGCCCAAGATCAAAAGAGCACCAACCAAAACAGCGGTGTCCGCTTTGATGCAGCAACCGAGAGGGGAAAGGACACATATTATGGTTACATAGTGGACATATGGGAACTTAACTACGGACATGATTTTAAGGTCCCTTTGTTTAAGTGCAAATGGGTCAATCTGTCAGGAGGCGGGGTACAGGTAGACCCACAGTACAGAATGATAACAGTGGATCTGAACAATCTTGGCTACATTGACGAACCGTTCGTCCTAGCCAATGATGTGGCACAGGTTATCTATGTGAAGGACATGTCTACCAAACTGAGAAAAAGAAAAGATAAGGAAGTGAATACATCATACGATGAGCCAAAGCGCCACATAGTTCTTTCAGGAAAAAGGAGATCGTGGGAGTGGAGGGAAAGACAGACATGTCCGAAGATTATGAAAAGTTTTATGAAATTCCTCCCTTCAAAGTCAAGGCTGACCCATGTTGGGGAACGTAGTAATTTCTAAAAAATTCCTACGCACACGCAAGATCATGGTGATGCATAGCAACGAGAGGGGAGAGTGTTGTCCACGTACCCTCGTAGACCGAAAGCGGAAGCGTTAGCACAACGCGGTTGATGTAGTCGTACGTCTTCACGATCCGACCGATCAAGTACCGAACGCACGGCACCTCCGAGTTCTGCACACGTTCAACTCGATGACGTCCCTCGAACTCCGATCCAGCCGAGTGTTGAGGGAGGGTTTCGTCAGCACGACGGCGTGGTGACGATGATGATGTTCTACTGACGCAGGGCTTCGCCTAAGCACCGCTACGATATGATCGACATGGATTATGGTGGAGGGGGGCACCACACACGGCTAAGAGATCAATTGTTGTCTCTTTGGGGTGCCCCCTGCCCCCGTATATAAAGGAGTGGAGGAGGGGGAGTGCCGGCCCTCTCTATGGCGCGCCCTAGGGGAGTCCTACTCCTACTGGGAGTAGGATTTCCCCTTTCCTAGTAGAACTAGGAGCCCTTCCAAGTAGTAGGAGTAGGAGGGAAGGAAAGGGAAGGGAAAAGGAGAAGGAAGGAAGGGGGTGCCCCCCCTCCCTAGTCCAATTCGTACCAGCCCATGGGGAGGGGTGCGGCCACCCTTTGAGGCATTTCTCTCCTTTCCCGTATGGCCCATTAAGGCCCAATACGAATTCCCGTAACTCCCCGGTACTCCCGAAAATACCCGAATCACTCGGAACCTTTCCGATGTCCGAATATAGTCGTCCAATATATCGATCTTTACGTCTCGACCATTTCAATACTCCTCGTCATGTCCCCGATCTCATCCGGGACTCCAAACTCCTTCGGTACATCAAAACACATAAACTCATAATATAACCGTCATCGAACTTTAAGCGTGCGGACCCTACGGGTTCAAGAACTATGTAGACATGACCGAGACACATCTCCGGTAAATAACCAATAGCGGAACTTGGATGCTCATATTGGCTCCTACATATTTTACGAAGATCTTTATCGGTCAAACCGCATAACAACATGCGTTGTTCCCTTTGTCATCGGTATGTTACTTGCCCGAGATTCGATCATCGGTATCTCAATACCTAGTTCAATCTCGTTACCAGCAAGTCTCTTTACTCGTTCCGTAATACATCATCCTGCAACTAACTCATTAGTTGCAATGCTTGCAAGGCTTATAGTGATGTGCATTACCGAGTGGGCCCAGAGATACCTCTCCGACAATCGGAGTGACAAATCCTAATCTCGAAATATGACAACCCAACAAGTACCTTCGGAGACACCTGTAGAGCACCCTTATAATCACCCAGTTACGTTGTGACGTTTGGTGGCACACAAAGTGTTCCTCCGGTAAACGGGAGTTGCATAATCTCATAGTCATAGGAACATGTATAAGTCATGAAGAAAACAATAGCAACAAACTAAACAATCAAGTGCTATGCTAACGGAATGGGTCAAGTCAATCACATCATTCTCCTAATGATGTGATCCCGTTAATCAAATGACAACTCATGTCTATGGTTAGGAAACATAACCATCTTTGATCAACAAGCTATTCAAGTAGAGGCATACTAGTGACACTCTATTTGTCTATGTATTCACACATGTATTATGTTTCCGGTTAATACAATTCTACCATGAATAATAAACATTTATCATGATATAAGGAAATAAATAATAACTTATTGCCTCTAGGGCATATTTCCTTCAGTCTCCCACTTGCACTAGAGTCAATAATCTAGTTCACATCGCCATGTGATTTAATACCAATAGTTCACATCACCATGTGATTAACACCCATAGTTCACATCGACATGTGACCAACACCCAAAGGGTTTACTTGAGTCAATAATCTAGTTCACATCGCTATGTGATTAACACCCAAAGAGCACTAAGGTGTGATTATGTTTTGCTTGTGAGAGAAGTTTAGTCAACGGGTCTGCCACATTCAGATCCGTAAGTATTTTGCAAATTTCTATGTCAACAATGCTCTGCACGGAGCTACTCTAGCTAATTGCTCCCACTTTCAATATGTATCCAGATTGAGGTTTAGAGTAATCTAGATCAGTGTCAAAATTTGCATCGACGTAACCCTTTACGACGAACCTTTTTGTCACCTCCATAATCGAGAAACATATCCTTATTCCACTAAGGATAATTTTGACCGCTGTCCAGTGATCTACTCCTAGATCACTATTGTACCCCTTGCTAAAAACAGTGTAGGGTATACAATAGATCTGGTACACAGCATGGCATATTTTATAGAACCTATAGGCAAGGCATAGGGAATGACTTTCATTCTCTTTCTATCTTCTGCCGTGGTCGGGCTTTGAGTCTTACTCAGTTTCACACCTTGTAACACAGGCAAGAAATCTTTCTTTGATGGTTCCATTTTGAACTACTTCAAAATCTTGTCAAGGTATGTACTCATTGAAAAACTTATCAAGCGTCTTGATCTATCTCTATAGATGTTGATGCTCAATTTGTAAGCAGCTTCACCGAGGTCTTTCTTTGAAAAACTCCTTTCAAACTCTCCTTTATGCTTTGCAGAATAATTCTACAGTATCTCCGATCAACAATATGTCATTCACATATACTTATCAGAAATGTTGTAGTGCTCCCACTCACTTTCTTGTAAATACAGGATTTACCGCAAGTCTGTATAAAACTTTATGCTTTGATAAACTTATCAAAGCGTATATTCCAACTCCGAGATGCTTGCACCAGTCCATAGATGGATCACTGGATCTTGCATATTTTGTTAGCACCTTTAGGATTGACAAAACTTTCTTGTTGCATCATATACAACTCTTATTTAATAAATCCATTAAGGAATGTAGTTTTGTTTATCCATTTGCCAGATTTCATAAAATGTGGCAATTGCTAACATGATTCGGACAGACTTAAGCATAGATAGTCAACACCTTGAACTTGTCGAAAACCTTTTTTGACAATTCTTAGCTTTGTACATAGTAACACTACTATCAGCGTCCGTCTTCCTCTTGAAGGTCCATTTAATCTCAATGGCTCGCCGATCTTTGGGCAAGTCAATCGAAGTCCATACTTTGTTCTTATACATGGATCTCTTCTCAGATTTCATGGCCTCAAGCCATTTCGCGGAATCTGGGCTCATCATCGCTTCCTCATAGTTCGTAGGTTCGTCATGGTCAAGTAACATGACCTCCAGAACAGGATTACCATACCACTCTAGTGCGGATCTCACTCTGGTTTACCTATGAGGTTCGGTAGTAACTTGATCTGAAGTTACATGATCATCATCATTAGCTTCCTCACTAATTGGTGTAGTAGTCACAGGAACAGATTTCTGTGATGAACTACTTTCCAATAAGGGAGCAGGTACAGTTACCTCATCAAGTTCTACTTTCCTCCCACTCACTTCTTTCGAGAGAAACTCCTTCTCTAGAAAGGATCCATTCTCAGCAATGAATATCTTGCCTTCGGATATGTGATAGAAGGTGTACCCAACATTTTCTTTTGGGTATCCTATGAAGACGCACTTCTCCGATTTGGGTTTGAGCTTATCAGGTTGAAACTTTTTCACATAAGCATTGCAACCTCAAACTTTAAGAAATGACAACTTAGGTTTCTTGCCAAACCATAGTTCATACGGTGTCGTCTCAACGGATTTAGATGGTGCCCTATTTAACGTGAATGTAGCTGTCTCTAATGCATAACCCCAGAACGATAGTGGTAAATTGGTAAGAGACATCATAGATCGCACCATATCTAATGAAGTACGGTTACGACGTTCGGACACACCATTACACTGTGGTGTTCCAGATGGCGTGAGTAGTGAAACTATTTCACATTGTTTTAACTGAAGGCCAAACTCGTAACTCAAATATTTTACTTCTGCGATCATATCATAGAAACTTTTATTTTTGTTACGATGATTCTCCACTTCACTCTAAAATTCTTTGAACTTTTCAAATGTTTCAGACTTGTGTTTCATCAAGTAGATATACTCATATCTTCTCAAATCATCTGTAAAGATTGGAAAATAACGATACCTGCCGCGAGCCTCAATATTCATCGGACCACATACATCAGTATGTATGATTTCCAACAAATTTGTTGCTCCCTCAATTTTTCCGGAGAACGGAGTCTTAGTCATCTTGTCCATAAGGCATGGTTCGCAAGCATCAAGTGATTCCAAAATCCCATCAGCATGGAGTTTCTTCATGTGCTTTACACCAATATGACCTAAACGGTAGTGCCACAAATAAGGTGCACTATCATTATTAACTTTGCATCTTTTGGCTTCAATATTATAAAAATGTGTATCACCATGATCGAGATCCAACAAACCATTTTCATTGGGTGTATGACCATAGAAGGTTTTATTCATGTAAACAAAACAACAATTATTCTCTAACTTACATGAATAACCGTATTGCAATAAACATGATCCAATCATATTCATGCTCAACACAAACACTAAATAACATTTATTTTAGGTTTAACACTAATCCTGAAAGTATAGGGAGTGTGCGATGATGATCATATCAATCTTGGAACCATTTCCAATACACATCGTCACTTCACCCTTAACTAGTCTCTGTTCATTCCGCAACTCCCGTTTCGAGTTACTGTTCTTAGCAACTGAACTAGTAACAAATACTAAGGGGTTGCTATAAACATTAGTAAAGTACACAACAATAACATGTATATCAAATATACCTATGTTCACTTTGCCATCCTTCTTATCCGCCAATTACTTGGGGTAGTTCCGCTTCCAATGACCAGTCCCTTTGCAGTAGAAGCACTAAGTTTCACGCTTAGGTCCAGACTTGGGTTTTTTCACTTGAGCAGCAACTTGTTTGCCGTTCTTCTCGAAGTTCCCCTTTCTTCCCTTTGTCCCTTTACTTGAAACTAGTGGTTTTGTTTAGCATCAACACTTGATGCTTTTCTTGATTTCTACCTTCGTCAATTTCAGCATCACGAAGAGCTTGGGAATCGTTTCCGTTATCCCTTGCATATTATAGTTCATCACGAAGTTCTACTAACTTGGTGATGGTGACTAGAGAATTCTGTCAATCACTATTTTATCTGGAAGATTAACTCCCACTTGATTCAAGCGATTGTAGTACCCAGACAATCTAAGCACATGCTCACTGCTTGAGCTATTCTCCTCCATCTTTTAGCTATAGAACTTGTTGGAGACTTCATATCTCTCAACTCGGGTATTTACTTGAAATATTAACTTCAACTCCTAGAACATCTCATATGGTCCATGACGTTCAAAACGTCTTTGAAGTCCCGATTCTAAGCCGTTTAAGCATGGTGCACTAAACTATCAAGTAGTCATCATATTGAGCTAGCCAAACGTTCATAACATCTGTATGTGCTCCTGCAATAGGTTTGTCACCTAGCGGTGCATCAAGGACATAATTCTTCTGTGCAGCAATGAGGATAATCCTCAGATCACGGACCAAGTCCGCATCATTGCTACTAACATCTTTCAACTTAGTTTTCTCTAGGAACATATCAAAAATAAAACAGGGGAGCTAAACGTGAGCTATTGATCTACAACATAGGTATGCTAATACTACCAGGACTAAGTTCATGATAAATTTAAGTTCAATTAATCATATTACTTAAGAACTCACACTTAGATAGACATCCCTCTAATCCTCTAAGTGATCACGTGATCCATATCAACTAAACCATGTCCGATCATCATGTGAGATGGAGTAGTTTCAATGGTGAACATCACTATGTTGATCATATCTACTATATGATTCACACTCGACCTTTCGGTCTCAGTGTTCCGAGGCCATATCTGTTATATGCTAGGCTCGTCAAGTTTAACCTGAGTATTCCGTGTGTGCAACTGTTTTGCACCCGTTGTATTTGAACGTAGAGCCTATCACACCCGATCATCACGTGGTGTCTCAGCACGAAGAACTTTCGCAATGGTGCATACTCAGGGAGAACACTTGTACCTTGATAATTTGTGAGAGATCATCTTATAAAGCTACTGTCGAACTAGGGAAAATAAGATGTATAAAAGATAAACATCACATGCAATCAAAATATGTGACATGATATGGCCATCATCATCTTGTGCCTTTGATATCCATCTCCAAAGCATCGTCATGATTTCCATCGTCACCGGCATGACACCATCATCTCCATCATCTTGATCTATATCAATGTGTCGTCATATGGTCGTCTCGCCAATTATTGCTCTTGCAACTATTGCTATCGCATAGCGATAAAGTAAAGCAATTATTTGGTGCTTGCATCTTATGCAATAAAGAGACAATCATAAGGCTTTTGCCAGTTGCCGATAACTTCAACAAAACATGATCATCTTATACAACAACTTATATCTCATCACGTCTTGACCATATCACATCACAACATGCCCTGCAAAAACAAGTTAGACGTCCTCTACTTTGTTGTTGCAAGTTTTACGTGGCTGCTACGGGCTGAGCAAGAACCGTTCTTACCTACGCATCAAAACTACAACAATAATTTGCCAAGTTAGTGCTGTTTTAACCTTCTCAAGGACCGGGCATAGCCACACTCGGTTGAACTAAAGTTGGAGAAACTGACACCCGCCAGCCACCTATGTGCAAAGCACGTCGGTAGAACCAGTCTCGCGTAAGCGTATGCGTAATGTCGGTCCGGGCCGCTTCATCCAACAATACCGCTGAACCAAAGTATGACATGTTGGTAAGCAGTATGACTTATATCGCCCACAACTCACTTGTGTTCTACTTGTGCATATGACATATACGCATAAAACCTGGCTCGGATGCCACTGTTGGGGAACGTAGTAATTTCAAAAAAATTCCTACGCACACGCAAGATCATGGTGATGCATAGCAACGAGAAGGGAGAGTGTTGTCCACGTATCCTCATAGACCGAAAGCGGAAGCCTTAGCACAATGCGATTGATGTAGTCGTACGTCTTCACGATCCGACCGATCAAGTACCGAACGCACGACACCTCCGAGTTCTGCACACGTTCAACTCGATGACGTCCCTCGAACTCCTAATTCAAATGAGTGTTGAGGGAGAGTTTCGTCAGCACGACGGCATGGTGACGATGATGATGTTCTACCGACGCAGGGCTTCGCCTAAGCACCGCTACGATATGATCGAGGTGGATTATGGTGGAGGGGGGCACCGCACACGGCTAAGAGATCAAGAGATCAATTGCTGTCTCTTTGGGGTGCCCCTTGCCCCCGTATATAAAGGAGTGGAGGAGGGGGAGGGCCGGCCCTCTCTATGGCGCACCCTAGGGGAGTCCTACTCCTACCAGCAGTAGGATTTCCCCTTTCCTAGTAGAACTAGGAGCCCTTCTAAGTAGTAGGAGTAGGAGGGAAGGAAAGGGAAGGGAAAAGGAGAAGGAAGGAAGGGGGCGCCCCCCTCCCTAGTCCAATTCGGACCAGCCCATGGGGAGGGGTGCGGCCACCCTTTGAGGCCTTTCTCTCCTTTCCCGTATGACCCATTAAGGCCCAATACGAATTCCCGTAACTCCCCGGTACTCCCGAAAATACCCGAATCACTCGGAACCTTTCCGATGTCTGAATATAGTCATCCAATATATCGATCTTTACGTCTCGACCATTTCGAGACTCCTCGTCATGTCCCCGATCTCATCCGGGACTACGAACTCCTTCGGTACATCAAAACACATAAACTCATAATATAACCGTCATCGAACTTTAAGCGTGCGGACCCTACGGGTTCAAAAACTATGTAGACATGACCGAGACACGTCTCCGGTAAATAACCAATAGCGGAACCTGGATGCTCATATTGGCTCCTACATATTCTACGAAGATCTTTATCGGTCAAACCGCATAACAACATGCGTTGTTCCCTTTGTCATCGGTATGTTACTTGCCCGAGATTCGATCGTCGGTATCTCAATACCTAGTTCAATCTCGCTACCGGCAAGTCTCTTTACTCGTTCTGTTATACATCATCCTGCAACTAACTCATTAGTTGCAATGCTTGCAAAGCTTATAGTGATGTGCATTACCGAGTGGGCCCAGAGATACCTCTCCGACAATCGGAGTGACAAATCCTAATCTCGAAATACGCCAACCCAACAAGTACCTTCGGAGACACCTGTAGAGCACCTTTATAATCATGTAGTTACGTTGTGATGTTTGGTGGCACACAAAGTGTTCCTCCGGTAAACGGGAGTTGCATAATCTCATAGTCATAGGAACATGTATAAGTTATGAAGAAAGCAATAGCAACAACCTAAACGATCAGGTGCTATGCTAACGAAATGGGTCAAGTCAATCACATCATTCTCCTAATGATTTGATCCCGTTAATCAAATGACAACTCATGTCTATGGTTAGGACACATAACCATCTTTGATCAACAAGCTAGTCAAGTAGAGGCATACTAGTGACACTCTCTTTGTCTATGTATTCACACATGTATTATGTTTCCGGTTAATACAATTCTAGCATGAATAATAAACATTTATCATGATATAAGGAAATAAATAATAACTTTATTATTGCCTCTAGGGCATATTTCCTTCAACCCATGCATCCTGATAAATGATGAAGATTATCCATGGTTACGGCGCAATAAGGAAAGGACACAAGCGAAGAAAAATTGAAGACTTTCTCTCCACAACTATTATGATGATACCATGCCAACTTTCAACCTTTTCTTAGTTCATTTGAAATGCCTGTTGTAACAGACAAGTTTCCGTATGGAATCCAGATACTTCGAAAGCGAATGTCCATTTTGTACACGAAGTGCATCCAGTTTTTGCCGTAACCCTTTCAACTTTCTTGCACATGCTATGTGGATGAAATGATGATACCATGCCAACTTTCAACCTTTTCAGAGTCCATTTGAAATGCTTTTCAATTTCAGGGTCTTATAGCTCAAAATAGTCAGTAAATGCATGAAAAATAACAAATGAAGTCAGAAAGGGTTGAAAATTGATGATGTGGCTTTGAATGATGCATTTTGAACACACAAAAAGTTAGGAGCTAGTTCATAGAATTTTCATAAAGAACTTTTTTGTTACAAACTTTAATAGCAAAAATAATTATCATAAAATAAAATAAATAAGTAATTAGAAACAAAACAATATAAACTTTAATAAAATATACAAGTAGAAAAAAATATAATAAAGTAAAATAAACTTTAATAACATAAATAAAATTTATGAAACTAAAATTATCAAAGTATTTTCTGTTCAAAACATTATAAGCAACTCTAATATTATTAAAACTAAAATTATATGAAATTGATGCAACTAAAATTATCAAAGTATTTTCTGTTCAATATCATTAAAAGCAAAAAGAATTTTCATGAAGAACTTTCTTTGTTAGAAACTTTAATAGCAAAAAGAATTATCATAAGGTAAAATAAATAAGTAATTAGAAACAAAACAAAATAAAATAAATAAGTTTTTTGTTGTAAGTAGAAACAAAACAAAATAAATAAAACAAAAAAACAAAAAAACTGGGGAAAAATAAAAAATATGCCACCTACTGGGCCACCACGGCCTGAATACGACTAGAAACCCATCCATGGGCTAGGATTCAGGCCCGCAGAAGGCCCTGTAGGCCCATCAGGCATAGCAGTCACAATTAGGCCCGTAAGCCTGAAATGGAGAGGAGCTCGAGAGGGGTGCGACAGTGGGTCTTATAAACCACTGCGCGCCCCTCTCAGCTAGCGAGGTGGGACTAAACATTTGGGCACGGGCAGCACGAGGCCTTTGGTCCCGGATGGTGCCACCAACCGGGACCAAAGGCCCCTGCTTCCCGCCCTTTGGGCTGCTGAAAAGAGATATTTGGTCCCGGCTGGTGGCACCAACCGGGACTAAAGGGTGGCATTGGTCCCGGTTGGTGCCACGAACCGGGACTAATGCCTCGTCTATATAACCATGACTTGTGAATTTTTCGTTCAGTTCCTCATCATCCCGCCACGACGCTGCCAGGTGCTACGTCTTGAGCTTGTGTTAGTTTTCCCCGAAGAGGAAGGGATGATGCAGCAGAGTAGCGTAAGTATTTCCCTTAGTTTTTGAGAACCAAGGTATCAATCCAGTAGGAGCCCACACTCAAGTCCCTCGTACCTGCACAAAGCGATAGCTACTCGCAACCAACGCGATTAGGGGTTGTCAAGCCCTTCACGGTCACTTACGAGAGTGAGATCTGATAGATAGAATATTTTTGGTATTTTTGATATAAAGATGCAAAGTAAAAAGTAAAAGCAAAGTAAATGGCAAAACAATATAAAAGTGATGGAGATTGATATGATGAGAATAGATCCGGGGGCCATAGGTTTCACTAGTGGCTTCTCTCAAGAGCATAAGTATTCTACAGTGGGTGAACAAATTACTGTTGAGAAATTGATAGAACTATGCATAATTATGAGAATATCTAGGCATGCTCATGTATATAGGCATCACGTCCATGACAAGTAGATCGAAACGATTCCGCATCTACTACTATTACTCCACTCATCGACCGCTATCCAGCATGCATCTAGAGTATTAAGTTAAAAATAGAGTAACGCCTTAAGCAAGATGACATGATGTAGAGAGATAAATTCATGCAATATGAAATAAACCCCATCTTGTTATCCTCGATGGCAACGATACAATACGTACCTTGCTGCCCCTTCTGTCACTAGGTAAGGACACCGCAAGATCGAACCCAAAGCTAAGCACTTCTCCCATGGCAAGAACTACCAATCTAGTTGGCCAAACCAAACAGATAATTCAAAGAGACTTGCAAATATAACCAATCATGCATAAAAAAATTCAGAGAAGCTTCAAATATTATTCATAGATAGACTTCATCATAAACCCACAATTCATCGGTCTCAACAAACACACCGCAAAAAGAAGATTACATCGAATAGATCTCCACAAGAGAGGGGGAGAACTTTTTATTGAGATTCAAAGAGAGAGAAGAAGCCATCTAGCTACTAACTATGGACCCAAAGATCTGAGGTAAACTACTCACACTTCATCGAAGGGGTTATGATGATGTAGAAGCCCTCTGTGATGACGGCCCTCTTCCGGCGGAGCTCCAGAACAGGCCCCAAGATGGGATCTCGTGGATACAGAAAGTTGCGGCGGTGGAATTAGGTTTTGGCTCCTGTTCTGATCGTTTGGGGGTACGTGTGTATATATAGGAGGAAGGAGTACGTCGGTGGAGCACTGAGGGGCCTACAAGGTAGGGGGCGCGCCCTAGGGGGGCGCCCTCACCCTCGTGACCACCTCTTTGATCCCTTGCAGTAGGGTCCAAGTCTCCTGGTGTGACGCCCGGGTAATCAATCTATAGTAACCCTCTGGTAATGATGCCACGTCACCTCGATTATTGTTGATAATCTCGCGTTAGTTCAGAACCGATCCAAATTCAAATCTGAATTAAAGTTAAAACAATTAAAATTTTCAAAAGTCAAAACTAAATTGTTCCTGACGTGTCAAATAACCCGTAATAAATGTTGGTGAAGAAATCATCTTCTAATAAAATACTTAAATGCACTAAATAAACTAAAAGAGCGATAAAACAATTATCTGAAATGCTTTTAAAATGATAAGCACATGCAAAACACTTTATTTAAAGTGCCAGAATATTTGGGGCTGTGACCTATTTAATAACACCAAATTAGTTGTCGCTTTTAAATTTTATAAAACTAAAGTAAAAGAAAACAAAAAAAAAGAAATAGAATAAAAAAAAGAAGAAGAAAGGAAAACAGAACAAGAAAGAAAGAAA
>NC_041392.1:714904123-714911994 GCF_002162155.2 Triticum dicoccoides
CTATAGCCCCTCTGGGGCGACCGAACCCTAGCGACCCCCTCCCCACTTTGTCCCGATCCCCACCCCGTTCCCTCATCCTCCTACCCCGCCGCCACCACACAACACACACACACGGGAGAGGAGCTCCCTCCTGTCCGATGCCGCGCCGGCGACTCTGACCGCCTCACTGCCCTTCCCCGTCGCCCGGTCATCTCTCCTCCCTCCGTCCTCCCTAGCAGCTCGCCGCGCCCCTCTTCCTCCTCGTTGGTCGAGCGCAGCCACCACCTCGCCGTGGCCATGGCCAGCGGCCTTCCCGAGCTGCTCGTGCAGCCCAACGGCTTCCTCGATGTCATCCACGACCTTCTCATGCCCGAGACCGACTGGAGCGGCCCCAAGTCAGCGACATCGACCGGATCCCCGTCGCGTCCACCGGAGCTCCTCCTCGGCCCCTGCCGTCACCGACACCGTAGACGCACGCCGCCACGCCGCTGCACCTCGTCACCACGTCGCCATCGTCTCCGACTTCCTCCTCGACCCCGACTGCCCCGTGCCCTGCAACCCCTCGTGAGGCCCCCTCCTTCTCCTCTACCCCGCTCTCGCCGCATGCCCCGTGCCGCGTCCAGCGTCATCCTTGTCCCGCGCGCCTCGCTCTGCTCCAGCCTATGGTCGACTTCGTCGGCCAGCGCTCGTGCGTGCGCGTCCCCGTTGGGCCTTGCCCCGCCTTTGCTCCGCCTACCGCTGCGGCCTCACCGCGCTGCCCACCGGTCTCCGCTGCCTCCCCTGGCCGGCGACCGTGCTGTTGGCCTCGCCTGGGGCGCGCCTGACCAGGATCGGGCGCCCACGCCCATGCGCCCGCGCCCGTAACCGCGCCCGAACCGCTAAGGCCTCTGGGCCTATGACGAAAGGGCCCCACCCCAAAACGTTTGTTAAAAAAATGAAATTAATTAAATAATTAGTTAATTAATAACTCAATTAAGTTAATTAATCTAGTTGACTTAGACTTAATTAACCTAATCATTTATCTAACTAATTAAACCTGATTAGTGGTCTCAGCCTATGACATGCAGGACCCACACGTCAATTTGACCAAGTCAACTGACTGTTGACTGCTGACATCACCCTGATGTCATGCTGATGTCATTATGGCATTTCCTACTTAAATTTATTCTGTTAATTCTAAAAATGAATTAAAACTTTAGAAATTAATATTAAATAATCTGTAACTCGGATGGAAAAACTTTGTACATGAAAGTTGCTCAGAACGACGAGACGAATCCGGATATGCAGCCCGTTCGTCCGCCACACATCCCTAGCATAGCAAACACGCAACTTTCCCCCTCCGTTTCATCTGCCCGAAAACGCGAAACACCGGGATACTTTCCCGGATGTTTCCCCCCTTCACCAGTAGCACCTAGTACCATGTTAGGTCACCCCTAGCACCGCGTATTGCCTTATTATGCTTTATGATGCTTTGATTGCTCTGTTATTTATTATGTTCCCCCTCCGCTACTTCTTTCCGATAGATCCCGAGACTGCTGCCGATACCCATGTGTACGGCTACGGAGTTGACGACCCTCTCTCTTGCCAGAGCAACCAGGCAAGCCCCCCCCCTTGATCACCAGATATCGCCTATTCTACTCTATACTGCTTGCATTAGAGTAGTGTAGCATGTTACTGCTTTCTGTTATACCTATCCTGTTGCATAGCCTGTCCTTGTTACTACTGTTGATACCTTTAACCGCAATCCTAAATACTTAGTATAGGATGCTAGTTTATCATCATTGGCCCTACATTCTTGTCAGTCTGCCTTGCTATACTATTGGGCCGTGATCACTCGGGTGGTGATCATGGGTATATACTATACATACATACATACTATACAGATGGTGACTAAAGTCGGGTCAGCTCGAAGAGTACCCGCGAGTAATTCACAGATTGGGGGCTGAAAGGACCTTTGTCCCGACGGCCCTTTGTGTGGATCTTTGTGGCGGAGCGACAGGGCAGGTTGAGACCGCCTAGGAGAGAGGTGGGCCTGGCCCTGTTCGGCGTTCGCGGATACTTAACATGCTTAACGAGATCTTGGTATTTGATCTGAGTTGGCTACGAGCCTATACGCACTAACCTTCTACGCGGGAGTAGTTATGGGTATCCCGACGTCGTGGTATCAACCGAAGCACTTCAGACGTCAGCGACGGAGCGGCGTGCGCCGGATTGGACTGGAACGCCTGCTAGGCTAGGTCTGCTTCCAGCCGCCCTCGCAACGTGCATGTGTGCTATGGGCGATGGGCCCAGACCCCTGTGCGCTTAGGTTTAGACCGGCGTGCTGGCCTCTCTGTTTTGCCTAGGTGGGGCTGCGGCGTGTTGATCTTCCGAGGCCGGGCATGACCCAGGAAAGTGTGTCCGGCTAAATGGGATCAAGCGTGTTGGGTAAGTTGGTGCACCCCTGCAGGGAAGTTAATCTATTCGAATAGCCGTGATCTTCGGTAACAGGACGACTTGGAGTTGTACCTTGACCTTATGACAACTTGAACCGGATACTTAATAAACACACCCTTCCAAGTTCCACAGACAACCCGGTGATCGCTTTCCCACAGGGCGACGAGGGGAGGATCGCCGGGTAGGATTATGCTATGAGATGCTACTGGAGATGCTACTTGGAGATGCTACTTGGAGATGCTACTTGGAGGACTTCAATCTACTCTCTTCTACATGCTGCGAGACGGAGGCTGCCAGAAGCGTAGTCTTCGATAGGACTAGCTATCCCCCTCTTATTCTGGCATTCTATAGTTCAGTCCACCGATATGGCCTCCTTACACATATACCCATGCATATGTAGTGTAGTTCCTTGCTTGTGAGTACTTTGGATGAGTACTCACGGTTGCTTTTCTCCCTCTTTTCCCCCTTTCCCTTTTACCTGGTTGTCGCAACCAGATGCTGGAGCCCTGGAGCCAGACGCCACCGTCGACGATGATTCCTACTACACTGGAGGTGCCTACTACTACGTGCAGGCCGCTGACGACGACCAAGAGTAGTTAGGAGGATCCCAGGCAGGAGGCCTGCGCCTCTTTCGATCTGTATCCCAGTTTGTGCTAGCCATCTTATGGCAACTTGTTTAACTTATGTTTGTACTCAGATATTGTTGCTTCCGCTGACTTGTCTATGATCGAGCACTTGTATTCGAGCCCTCGAGGCCCCTGGCTTGTATTATGATGCTTGTATGACTTATTTATGTTTTAGAGTTGTGTTATGATATCTTCCCGTGAGTCCCTGATCTTGATCGTACACATTTGCGTGCATGATTAGTGTACGATTGAATCGGGGGCGTCACAAGTTGGTATCAGAGACGACTGCCTGTAGGAATCCCCCTTTCCAACTCCTTGGCCGAAGTTGAGTCTAGTCATTGCAAAACTTTTACTAACTTGGCTGTGTGCCTTACGGGCCCACGTCGCCATTGGGTGGTATTAGGATCTTTTACTCCTCGACCCTTACTCTGGGATTCTGAACTCTCTTCTATTCAGGTTAAACGATTTTTTTTACTAAAATCTAACTTTAGGTTCTCGAAAGTACTTTCTCCCGGAGAGGCCCTTCAGTCCAGATGATCATCGACTGCACCAGAAGATTTCGGAGATACTCTTTGATATTCTCTCGAGACTTTGTGCCCATCACTTTTGCTATTCCCGACCACCGATAAATCCTTATGGATAACTACTTAC
The DNA here is from genome assembly GCF_002162155.2 of Triticum dicoccoides. NCBI lineage: Eukaryota > Viridiplantae > Streptophyta > Magnoliopsida > Poales > Poaceae > Triticum > Triticum dicoccoides. Next base: position 714,907,816 of record NC_041392.1, read on the forward strand.
ACTTGCCATTCATACGATCATCCCTCATTGATCTTGTTATTACAAAATACCCCGAAGTTTTCTCTATTATTCCGAGAATTCTTTGTGCCTACTGCCTAGCAGTTCTTTGCCACATGAATACCCCTTCAAATAAATCCTCGCACTTGTCGAGTATCCGCTCATCCCCAGTTGTTCATGTGTTTCACAAAAGTCTTCAAAATACTATTCGATCTTCCGAAAATCCTCTGGAGCCTTTGGCTCTTGAAATTCTTGCTTGCTTGCATTATGGTTAATCCCATAACTCTCGTAGTCTTATTGACATTCCTTGTCATTATCATTTTGAGTCTTTTGACTCAATATGTTTGCGAATACACGCAATCATCTTTGATCCATATAAGTTACTTTTCCGGCTGAGCTGCCATTCTTTTAACTGGAATTGGTTCTCGACCAATCCAATTGTCGTTGATTGTACCATAAGGCTATTCAACTTATCCATCCCTAATCAGAGCATTGCTTCTGATCCCTTGATTTGGAAATCATAATTCCTTTGCGTTTGACAAATTGAGTTAGTCAGTTGTTTCTATAATCCGATCTCCTTGCATTCTTCTTCCTCTAGTCGAGTACCGACACTCACGTCAGATCCCTTGTGGACCACCAGATCCTTTGTTGGGTTTTATCTGACAACGCCCTTCATATTCAATAACCTTGTGAGCATTCCCTCTGATACATAATGCCTTTGGTAAATTGTATCCTCTGCTTTCTCAACCATGCTCTGCCTTCGAGCTTGAGTTAATTACTTCTAAAGGTTCTGGTATATGATTCTAAGATGCCCCGATGGGTTGAACCTATGCCTTCCTTAATATGTGTGAACTCGAAAGTTTTCACGAGTCGTACTCTTCTGGTATTTTGCCAGATAAAATTTCAACACTACGACTTCATTGAACGCGAGAAGTGAATGAAAGGTTGTGCATTGGAGAAGTGGGAGTCGACCTTGAACTTTGTGTTCATGCCCATGGACACGATGTACATCTTCTCATCGAAGCTTCTTTTAAAATTAATTATTCCCTTGGTATAAGTTCATCTTATATCTGAGATCTGGCCTTTTTGCAATCGTGGTTCCGACCATCTTCTCCTTTAAATACCATTTCTCGTGCAAGTTTAAGCACTTGTCTTTTGCAGAGCAATCCCCCAGTCCAACCTCTACTTTGATTCGTCGTCGAGTATTACCCTCCTGGTATCTCGAGATTATCTTGGAACTGCATAACTTCTTATGAGTTCTTCATCAAGTACTACATTCTCACTGATTACAGTTTTTCATGGGCTCGAAGTTATTAAACACTCACGGACATCGATAACTGAATCGAGTCCGCCTCGCGATTAAACAACTCTTAGTAATCTTCTTTGCTTACGAGTTTGTACCCATTCCTAGCCTGTTTGGCTATATCATTGTCGTTATGATTCTAACTGTGCTACCTGGTCCTTATTCTCGGAGCACTAATTTGCGACGATAGCTAAGCTTACGTCGATTTTCCTCGTCATACCCTTTCACCTTAAACAACAAGCTTGAGTTCGAGTTTGTGTCGTAACTGTGGTTCCAATAACCTCTTGCTTCATCATTCCCTTGACTTGATGTCGTCGCTGAGTGATTACTTCTTCATGAAATCTCTCAACACTTGTGTCGTGATCATCATCAACCTTATGAGCTCTTCCAGAATATCAATTGAATTTATGTTGAGAAAGACCACCCTTGCCCTCGATGATTAGTGCTATCATCGACCACTCTACTACCTTTCCTCCAACACAAACTTGTTCTTGTTTTGTGTTATACCTTGAGTTCCTTGCTATCCAGCAATTGCTCTTCTTTACCTTGGAGTATTACCATCCTTTATGTCAAGAATGTTGTGAGAATTTCACCACCTCTGGAGAATTCTTGATACAAGTGATACTTATCACCATCACCATTCTTTTCCTGGTCACCGTGTTATTTCTAACCACCGACAAATGGACTGTGATGTGTAATTCCAAAACTTCTAGCAACCCTATTGCTTTGAAGTTAATGGTCGGCCGTTCATTCTTAGACTATCGATTATTGAATCACCATTCCGATATTAGTCGTGCATCCCAGCCCATATTTCTGGTGCACCTTTCAATCAACGCTTCAATGTGTATGGTTTCCTTGAGCATATATCATTAAATCTTTTGATCTGACAGTTGTTATCTCCTTGTTCACCTAATTTTGGAAATACATCTTTTGGGACTCTCGATGGATTGTCGCTGAGTTCATCAGCCACCCCCTCATCCTCTCCTTGGTTTAATGATGAACTCATGATTCGAAACTTGCTTCCATAGTTCTCTCCTCGAGTATCTTGCAACGCCATCGCGTCAAATTGTGTCGCACCTTTTTCATGTCAGGCATCCTGAGTCTGAGGTGTCCTGACACCAATCAAATCTGAATCTCGGTCAGATATGATAGTTGGAACATATTTCAAGAGTTATAACATTGGTCTTTATATGACCCGGTAAGGTGATGTCATGCCTAGCACACCTGGCTCGAGGCCCTATTGTTATAGAATCCTTTTCAGCAAGGCTATCCATTCTTCCATGAGGAAATTGTAGGACTTTCCTATAAGTTGTTTCCGATGGATCCTTTGTGTTTCCAAAGTTTGATCTTCACCTGATGACCATGTCAATGCTATCTCGAAGCATGTCTATGGTACTCTGATTTTCAACAAGAACATTTGAAGCCCAATGCTAAATGTTTCTTGCTCAATTATCCAAACACCGTTGCATGGGTAATGTCATAAAATTTCTCTCCCCTTACCTAAAGGGTTCTCTACATTATATCATCTCATGGATATCATGCTCTACTTGTCCTTGGGAAGGATATACCCCTGAAATATGTGTTTAAACACATTTTCCTTTCCATTTATTTGTTTAACCTTCCTTGTGATCCATATGATCTAAGCAGTAACTTCTGCTTTAGTAAACACCTTGGTGTACAACCATGTCAGTAAGACCCTGTTGCATTTGTCGATAGCATTCCGGTAACCACCGATGGATGAGAACTTTGCCTATTGGTCCGCCTCGTTCAACGAGCAGGAAAATAGTTCTCTTCGTCCGTCGCCCTTGGTACCAACGATGCAGTCAACATAACTGACCGGCTACCCTCTAACATGCCTTGCTATCATGACCGTGCAAGTTGTCACCACCCTTCCTACTTTCAACCCACATGGTGGGCCCATAACCCACAAGTTCCACAGGATCGAAACCTGACTCTCCTGTACACACCCTGTTGTCAAAGTTATTCCTCAAGCTTGACTTCGCATGTAATTCACGGGCTACATGCCTAGCAATCTGTTCTGGTATCAGACGCAATACTTACCTCTGAACCCCTTTCTCACTCTGGTTCAGGCTTCGAGCAACTATCTATCTGCTGGGAACCTCTTATTGTACCTTCGTACCTTACTCTCGATGTATTTTTATATGTTCAACTCGAGAGATAATCTTGTGCTCATTCATGGGTTAACCCCAAATTGTTTTTCCTCATAAGCATTCTGTCGTAGCCGAGCTGCCCCTTACCTATTCGTAAGTACGATGGAATTCCCGAAGAAAGGATGCCGACTTCATCATGATGACCTAAAGCAGAGATATGAATACATCAACGAAAAGGATCAACCTCTTCGAAAGGGCAGCCAAGACCGAGAAGACTCGTTAGGTTTTTCGCTACCAACACCTTTCCCCCCTTACTCCACCGCTTAAATCTCGGGACGAGATTTCTTGTAGTGGAGGAGAATTGTGATGCCCGGGTAACTAATCTACAGTAACCCTCTGGTAATGATGCCATGTCACCTCGATTATTGTTGATAATCTCGCGTTAGTTCAGAACCGATCCAAATTCAAATCTGAATTAAAGTTAAAACAATTAAAATTTTCAAAAGTCAAAACTAAATTGTTCCTAACGTGTCAAATAACCCGTAATAAATGTTGGTGAAGAAATCATCTTCTAATAAAATAATTAAATGCATTAAATAAACTAAAAGAGCGATAAAACAATTATCTGAAATGCTTTTAAAATAATAAGCACATGCAAAACACTTTATTTAAAGTGCCAGAATATTTGGGGCTGTGACCTATTTAATAACACCAAATTAGTTGTCGCTTTTAAATTTTATAAAACTAAAGTAAAAGAAAACAAAAAAA
>NC_041392.1:714912608-714914128 GCF_002162155.2 Triticum dicoccoides
CTCGTTCCCTCATCCTCCTACCCCGCCGCCACCACACAACACACACACACGGCAGAGGAGCTCCCTCCTGTCCGATGCCGCGCCGGTGACTCTGACCGCCTCACTGCCCTTCCCCGTCGCCCGGTCATCTCTCCTCCCTCCGTCCTCCCTAGCAGCTCGCCGCGCCCCTCTTCCTCCTCGTTGGTCGAGCGCAGCCACCACCTCGCCGTGGCCATGGCCAGCGGCCTTCCCGAGCTGCTCGTGCAGCCCAACGGCTTCCTCGATGTCATCCACGACCTTCTCATGCCCGAGACCGACTGGAGCGGCCCCAAGTCAGCAACATCGACCGGATCCCTGTCGCGTCCACCGGAGCTCCTCCTCGACCCCTGCCGTCACCGACATCGTAGACGCATGCCGCCACGCCGCTGCACCTCGTCACCACGTCGCCGTCGTCTCCGACTTCCTCCTCGACCCCGGCTGCCCCGTGCCCTGCAACCCCTCGTGAGGCCCCCTCCTTCTCCTCTACCCCGCTCTCGCCGCATGCCCCGTGCCGCATCCAGCGTCATCCTTGTCCCACGCGCCTCGCTCTGCTCCAGACTGTGGTCGACTTCATCGGCCAGCGCTCGTGCGCGCGCGTCCCCGTTGGGCCTTGCCCCGCCTTTGCTCCGCCTGCCGCTGCGGCCTCACCGCGCTGCCCACCGGTCTCCGCTGCCTCCCCTGGCCGGCGACCGTGCTGTTGGCCTCGCCTGGGGCGCGCCTGACCAGGATCGGGCGCCCACGCCCATGCGCCCGCGCCCGTAACCGCGCCCAAACCGCTAAGGCCTCTGGGCCTATGACGAAAGGGCCCCACCCCAAAACATTTGTTAAAAAAATGAAATTAATTAAATAATTAGTTAATTAATAACTCAATTAAGTTAATTAATCTAGTTTAATTAAACTTAATTAACCTAATCATTTATCTAACTAATTAAACCTGATTAGTGGTCTCAGCCTATGACATGCAGGACCCACACGTCAATTTGACCAAGTCAACTGACTGTTGACTGCTGACATCACCCTGATGTCATGCTGATGTCATTATGGCATTTCCTAATTAAATTAATTCTGTTAATTCTAAAAATGAATTAAAACTTTAGAAATTAATATTAAATAATCTGTAACTCGGATGGAAAAACTTTGTACATGAAAGTTGCTCAGAACGACGAGACGAATCCGGATACGCAGCCCGTTCGTCCGCCACACATCCCTAGCATAGCAAACACGCAACTTTCCCCCTCCGTTTCATCTGCCCGAAAACGCGAAACACCGGGATACTTTCCCGGATGTTTCCCCCCTTCACCAGTAGCACCTAGTACCATGTTAGGTCACCCCTAGCACCGCGTATTGCCTTATTATGCTTTATGATGCTTTGATTGCTCTGTTATTTATTGTGTTCCCCCTCCGCTACTTCTTTCCGATAGATCCCGAGACTGCTGTCGATACCCATGTGTACGGCTATGGAGTTGACGACCCCTCTCTCTTGCCAGAGCAACCAGGCAAGC
>NC_041392.1:714914488-714940685 GCF_002162155.2 Triticum dicoccoides
CCTTGATCACCAGATATCGCCTATTCTACTCTATACTGCTTGCATTAGAGTAGTGTAGCATTTTACTGCTTTCTGTTATACCTATCCTGATGCATAGCCTGTCCTTGTTACTACTGTTGATACCTTTAACCGCAATCCTAAATACTTAGTATAGGATGCTAGTTTATCATCATTGGCCCTACATTCTTGTCAGTCTGCCTTGCTATACTATTGGGCCGTGATCACTCGGGAGGTGATCACGGGGTTATACTATACATACATACATACTATATAGATGGTGACTAAAGTCGGGTCAGCTCGAAGAGTACCCACGAGTGATTCACGGATTGGGGGCTGAAAGGACCTTTGTCCCGACCGCCCTCTGTGTGGATCTTTGTGGCGGAGCGACAGGGCAGGTTGAGACCGCCTAGGAGAGAGGTGGGCCTGGCCCTGTTCGGCGTTCGCGGATACTTAACACGCTTAACGAGATCCTGGTATTTGATCTGAGTTGGCTACAAGCCTATACGCACTAACCATCTACGCGGGAGTAGTTATGGGTATCCCGACGTCGTGGTATCAGCCGAAGCACTTCAGACGTCAGCGACGGAGTGGCGCGCGCCGAATTGGACTGGAACGCCTGCTAGGCTAGGTCTGCTTCCGGCCGCCCTCGCAATGTGCAGGTGTGCTATGGGCGATGGGCCCAGACCCCTGTGCGCTTAGGTTTAGACCGGCGTGCTAGCCTCTCTGTTTTGCCTAGGTGGGGCTGCGACGTGTTGATCTTCCGAGGCCGGGCATGACCCAGGAAAGTGTGTCCGGCCAAATGGGATCAAGCGTGTTGGGTAAGTTGGTGCACCCCTGCAGGGAAGTTAATCTATTCGAATAGCCGTGATCTTCGGTAACAGGACGACTTGGAGTTGTACCTTGACCTTATGACAACTAGAACCGGATACTTAATAAAACACACCCTTCCAAGTTCCACAGACAACCCGGTGATCGCTTTCCCACAGGGCGACGAGGGGAGTATCGCCGGGTAGGATTATGCTATGAGATGCTACTGGAGATGCTACTTGGAGATGCTACTTGGAGGACTTCAATCTACTCTCTTCTACATGCTGCGAGACGGAGGCTGCCAGAAGCGTAGTCTTCGATAGGACTAGCTATCCCCCTCTTATTCTGGCATTCCGCAGTTCAGTCCACCGATATGGCCTCCTTACACATATACCCATGCATATGTAGTGTAGTTCCTTGCTTGCGAGTACTTTGGATGAGTACTCACGGTTGCTTTTCTCCCTCTTTTCCCCCTTTCCCTTTTACCTGGTTGTCGCAACCAGATGCTGGAGCCCTGGAGCCAGACGCCACCGTCGACGATGATTCCTACTACACTGGAGGTGCCTACTACTACGTGCAGGCCTCTGACGACGACCAAGAGTAGTTAGGAGGATCCCAGGCAGGAGGCCTGCGCCTCTTTCGATCTGTATCCCAGTTTGTGCTAGCCATCTTATGGCAACTTGTTTAACTTATGTCTGTACTCAGATATTGTTGCTTCCGCTGACTTGTCTATGATCGAGCACTTGTATTCGAGCCCTCGAGGCCCCTGGATTGTATTATGATGCTTGTATGGCTTATTTATGTTTTAGAGTTGTGTTGTGATATCTTCCCGTGAGTCCTTGATCTTGATCGTACACATTTGCGTGCATGATTAGTGTACGATTGAATCGGGGGCCTCACACCTGGATCACGTTCGGTGAGAAAATCACATCTCTGAAGATTTTAGTCCGTTTGGACTCCATTTGATATTCCATTTATCCGAAGCCCATCATTGGAATATACAAGCCAAGTTCTATAACGTAAAATTCCCACTAGTATGTGAAAGTGACAATATATGAGACTCTCTATATGAAGAACATGGTGCTACTTTGAAGCACAATATATGAGACGTGCTATATCATGGTGCTACTTTGAAGCACAAGTGTGGAGAAAAAGGTAGTAGCATTGCCCCTTTTTTATTTATTTATATTTTTTGGGCCTTTTTTTCTTTGGCCTTTATCTTTTTTGGGGGACAATGCTCTATTGAATGATGATCATCACACTTCTATTTATTTACAACTCAATGATTACAACTCGATACTAAAACAAAGTATGACCCTATATGAATGCCTCCGGCGGTGTACCGGGATATGCAATGAATCAAGAGTGACAAGTATGAAAGAATTATGAACGGTGGCTTTGCCACAAATACTATGTCAACTACATGATCATGCTAAGCAATATGACAATGATGGATGTGTCATGATGAACTAGATGGTGGAAAGTTGCATGGCAATATATCTCGGAATGGCTATGGAAATGCCATAATAGGTAGGTATGGTGGCTGTTTTGAGGAAGGTATATGGTAGGTGTATGATACCGGTGAAAGGTGCGCGGTATTAGAGAGGCTAGCAAGGGTGGAAGGGTGGGAGTGCGTATAATCCATGGACTCAACATTAGTCATAAAGAACTCATATACTTATTGCAAAAATTTAGAAGTTATCAAAGCAAAGTATTACGCACATGCTCCTAGGGGGATAGATTGGTAGGAAAAGACCATCGCTCGTCCCCGACCACCACTCATAAGGAAGACAATCAATAAATAAATCATGCTCTGACTTCATCACATAACGGTTCACCATACGTGCATGCTACGGGAATCACAAACTTCAACACAAGTATTCTTTAAATTCACAACTACTCAACTAGCATGACTTTAATATTATCACCTCCATATCTCAAAACAATTATCATGCTTCAATCTTTTCTTAGTATTCAACACACTCAAAAGAAAGTTTCACAAATCTTGAATACCAAGCGTATTATTATTAGGCAAATTACCATGCTATTAAGAGACTCTCAAATTAATTTAAGTGAAGCATGAGAGATCAATAGTTTCTTTAAAATGAATCCACCACCGTGCTCTAAAAGATCTAAGTGAAGAACACAGAGCAAAATTATCTAGCTCAAAAGATATAAGTGAAGCACATAGAGCAAAACTATCTAGCCCAAAGGATATAAGTGAAGCACATAGAGCAAAACTATCTAGCTCAAAGGATATAAGTGAAGCACATAGAGTATTCTATCAAATTTTAATTCATGTATGGCTCTCTCAAAAGGTGTGTACAGCAAGGATGATCGTGGCATACTAACAAACAAATACACAAATAATACAAGACGCTCCAAGAAAAACACATATCATGTTGGTGAATAAAAATATAGCTCCAAGTAAACTACCGATGGAAGTGGACGAAAGAGGGGATGCCTTCCGGGGCATCCCCAAGCTTTGACTTTTTGGTGTCCTTGGATTATCTTGGGGGTGAAATGGGCATCCCCAAGCTTAGGCTCTTGCCACTCCTTGTTCCATGATCCATCAAAAGAATTCACCCAAAACTTGAAAACTTCACAACACAAAACTCAAAATAGAGAACTCGTGAGCTCCGTTAGCGAAAGAAAACAAAAGACCACTTAAAGGTACTGTAATGAACTCATTCTTTATTTATATTGGTGTTAAACCTACTGCATTCCAACTTCTCTATGGATTATAAACTATTTTACTAGCCATAGATTCATCAAAATAAGCAAACAACACACGAAAAACAGAATCTGTCAAAGACAGAACATTATGTAGTAATCTGTAGCTAGCGCAAGATCTGGAACCCCAAAAATTCTAAAATAAATTTCTGGACGTGAGGAATTTATCTATTAATCATCTTCAAAAAGAATTAACTAAACAGCACTCTTCAAATAAAAATGACAGCAGTTCTCGTGAGAGCTTAAGTTTCTGTTTATTACAGCAAATTCAACAAGACTTTCCCCAAGTCTTCCCAACGGTTCTACTTGGCACAAACACTAATTAAACACAAAAAAACACAACAAAAACAGAGGCTAAATAATTTATTTATTACTAAACAGGAGCAAAAAGCAAGGAACAAAAAAAATTGGGTTGCCTCCCAACAAGCGCTATCGTTTAACGCCCCTAGCTAGGCATAACGAGCAAGAATAGATCTAGGTATTGTCATCTTTGGTAGGCAATCCATAAGAGGATCCCATGATAGTTTCATATGGTAATTTTATTTTATTTCTTGGAAAGTGTTCCATGCCCTTTTTTAGTGGAAATTGAAATCTAATATTCCCTTCCTTCATATCAATAATCGCACCAACCGTTCTAAGGAAAGGTCTACCAAGAATAATAGGGCAAGAAGGATTGCAATCTATATCAAGAACAATGAAATCTACGGGCACATAATTCCTATTTGCAACAATAAGAACATCATTAATTCTTCCCATAGGTTTCTTAATAGTGGAATCCGCAAGATGCAAGTTTAGAGAGCAATCATCAAAATTACGGAAATCTAGTAAATCACACAAAGTCTTGGGAATAGTAGAGACACTAGCACCCAAATCACACAAAGCATAAAACTCATGATCTTTAATTTTAATTTTAATAGTTGGTTCCCACTCATCATAGAGTTTTCTAGGGATAGAAACTTTCAACTCAAGTTTTTCTTCATAAGATTGCATCAAGGCATCAACAATATGTTCGGTGAAGGCTTTATTTCGACTATAAGCATGTGGAGAATTTAGCACGGATTGCAACAAGGAAATACAATCAATCAAAGAGCAATTTTCATAAATAAATTCCTTGAAATCCAATATAGTGGGTTTAGCAACATCTAGATTTTTATTTCTTTCCATCCCACTTTCATCAATTTCATCATTAAGATCTAAACAGTCCGAATTTTTAGAACGTCTTCTAGGTAAAGGAAGATCATATTCAGTTTCATCAAGATTCATATTGCAAAATAAAGATTTAATAGGAGACACATCAATAACTTGTAGATCTTCATCCTGATTTTCATAAGAATTTGAAGAACACGCTTTAATAAAGGCATCTTTGGAAGCACGCATCCTAGCGGTTCTTTCTTTACACTCATCAATTGAAATTCTCATGGCTTTTAGAGACTCATTAATATCATGCTTAGGTGGAATAGATCTAAGTTTCAAAGCATCAACATCAAGAGCAATTCTATCAATGTTCCTAGCCAAATCATCAATCTTAAGCAATTTTTCTTCAATCATAGCATTAAAATTCTTTTGCGAAGAAATAAATTCTTTAATATTAGATTCAAAATCAGAGGGCATCTTATTATAATTCCCATAAGAGTTGTTGTAGGAATTCCCATAATTATTAGAAGGATTACTAGGATATGGCCTAGGATTAAAATTCCCTCTATAAGCGGTGTTACCAAAATTATTCCTACCAACAAAATTCACATACATAGTTTCATTTTTATTCTCAATCAAAGTAGACAAAGGCATATCATTAGGATCAGAAGAAACACTCTTAGTAGCAAATAATTTCATAAGTTCATCCATCTTTCCACTCAACACATTAATTTCTTCTATCGCATGCACTTTTTTATTAGAAGTTCTTTCAGTATGCCATTGAGAATAATTAACCATAATATTATCCAGGAATTTAGTAGCATCTCCTAAAGTGATTTCCATAAAAGTGCCTCCCGCGGCCGAATCTAAAAGGTTTCTAGAAGCAAAATTCAATCCGGCATAATTTTTTTGTATAATCATCCACAAATTCAAACGATGAGTAGGGCAATTACGTATCATTAATTTCATTCTCTCCCAAGCTTGTGCAATTTGTTCATGATCAAGTTGTTTAAAGTTCATTATATCGTTTCTAAGAGCGATGATCTTAGCGGGAGGAAAATACTTAGAGATAAAAGCATCTTTGCATTTGTTCCATGAATCAATACTATTCTTAGGAAAGACGAAAACCAAGCTTTAGCACGATCTCTAAGCGAAAAAGGAAATAGCTTCAATTTAACGACATCATTATTGACATCTTTTTTCTTTTGCATATCACATAAATCAACGAAGCTATTCAGATGAGTAGCGGCATCTTCACTAGGAAGGCCGGTGAATTGATCTTTCATAACAAGATTCAACAAAGCAGTATTAATTTCACAAGATTCAACATCGGTAAGAGGAGCAATCGGAGTGCAAAGGAAATCATTATTATTGGTATTGGTGAAGTCACACAATTTGGTAGTATCTTGAGCCATCGCGACAAACAAGCAATCTAACACACGAGCAAACAAAAAGCAAGCGGACAAAAAGAGACAAACAGAGAGGGAGGATATTGAGAGGGCGAATAAAACGGCAAGGGTGAATTTGGGGGAGAGGAAAACGAGAGGCAAATGGCAAATAATGTAATGCGAGAGATAGGGATTGTGATGGGTACATGGTATGTTGACTTTTTGCGTAGACTCCCCGGCAACGTCACCAGAAATCCTTCTTGCTACGTCTTGAGCTTGCGTTGGTTTTCCCCGAAGAGGAAGGGATGATGCAGTAGAGTAGCGTAAGTATTTCCCTCAGTTTTTGAGAACCAAGGTATCAATCCAGTAGGAGCCCACACTCAAGTCCCTCGTACCTGCACAAAGCGATAGCTACGCGCAACCAACGCGATTAGGGGTTGTCAAGCCCTACACGGTCACTTACGAGAGTGAGATCTGATAGATAGAATATTTTTGGTATTTTTGATATAAAGATGCAAAGTAAAAAGTAAAAGCAAAGTAAATGGCAAAACAATATAAAAGTGATGGAGATTGATATGATGAGAATAGATCTGGGGGCCATAGGTTTCACTAGTGGCTTCTCTCAAGAGCATAAGTATTCTATGATGGGTGAACAAATTACTGTTGAGCAATTGATAGAACTATGCATAATTATGAGAATATCTAGGCATGATCATGTATATAGGCATCACGTCCGTGACAAGTAGATCGAAACGATTCTGCATCTACTACTATTACTCCACTCATCGACCGCTATCCAGCATGCATCTAGAGTATTAAGTTAAAAACAGAGTAACGCCTTAAGCAAGATCACATGATGTAGAGAGATAAATTCATGCAATATGAAATAAACCCCATCTTCTTATCCTCGATGGCAACGATACAATACATGCCTTGTTACCCCTTCTGTCACTAGGTAAGGACACCGCAAGATCGAACCCAAAGCTAAGCACTTCTCCCATGGCAAGAACTACCAATCTAGTTGGCCAAACCAAACGGATAATTCGAAGAGACTTGCAAAGATAACCAATCATGCATAAAAGAATTCAGAGAAGATTCAAATATTATTCATAGATAGACTTGATCATAAACCTACAATTCATCGATCTCAACAAACACACCGCAAAAAGAAGATTACATCGAATAGATCTCCACAAGAGAGGGGGGACTTTGTATTGAGATTCAAAGAGAGAGAAGAAGCCATCTAGCTACTAACTATGGACCCGAAGGTCTGAGGTAAACTACTCACACTTCATCGGAGGGGCTATGATGATGTAGAAGCCCTCTGTGATGACGTCCCTCTTTCGGCGGAGCTCCGGAATAGGCCCCAAGATAGGATCTTGTGGATACAGAAAGTTGCGGCGGTGGAATTAGGTTTTTGGCTCCTGTTCTGATCGTTTGGGGGTACGTGTGTATATATAGGAGGAAGGAGTACGTCGGTGGAGCACCGAGGGGCCCACAAGGTAGGGGGCGCGCCCTAGGGGGGGCACCCTCGTGACCACCTCTTTGATCCCTTGCAGTAGGGTCCAAGTCTCCTGGATCACGTTCGGTGAGAAAATCACGTTTCCGAAGATTTTATTCCGTTTGGACTCCGTTTGATATTCCGTTTATCCGAGACACTGAAATAGGCAAAAAAAACATCAATTCTGGGCTGGGCCTCCGGTTAATTGGTTAGTCCCAAAAATAATATAAAAGTGGAAAATAAAGCCCAATATAGTCCAAAATAGTAGATAATATAGCATGGAGCAATCAAAAATTATAGATATGTTGGAGACGTATCACCAGGCTACCGTCTGCCTCTCGCCGTCGTCGTCGTTGCCCCTGCCTCCGACGCGCCGCCCCGACGCCGTCCCTCCCCGCCCTGACGTCGTCGCCGCCCTGCGCCACCTCTGCCCCGACGCCGCCGGCCCTGCCTCCTCGTCGCTGTCGCTGCACACCCTGTGAGCGCCATCCCGATCCCCTCCTCCTCCTTGTAATGGCCGCCGCCGCACGGCCGTGCCCCCTATTATGTGTAGTTTAGATGTTGTAATTTAGTTGTATTAATTTGGATTTGTAGTTTAGATGTGTAGTTAATTTAGTTGTATTAATTTAGATGTGTAGTTTAGATTTTTTTCATACAATTTTTATGATTTTTTCTATTGTAATTTTGTTCATAGAATTTAGTTGTATTAATTTAGATGTGTAGTTTACATTTTTTTTCATAGAATTTTTATGTTTTTTTCTGTTGTAATTTTGTTCATAGAATTTTTTTTCATAAAAAGGAAAATTAGAAGAGGTAGAAGGAGGAGAAGAAGAAGAATAAGAAGAAGAGGAGAGGAAGAAGAGGAGAAATAAATAAAAAGACGAAAAAGAAGAAGAAAAAGAAGTGTAGTTTAGATATTTTTTTTCATAGAATATTTATTGGGTAGGACGTCGATGCGGGGATAATTTAGATGTGTAGTTTAGATATTTTTTTTCATACAATTTTTATGATTTATTCTATTTCTTCTTCTTCTCCTCTCTATTCCTTCATCTCCTCCTCTTTTTTTTCTTTTTTTCTTTCATCTCCTCCTCTATTCCCTTCTTCTTCTCCTCTTTTTTTCTTCTTCTTCTTCCTCTTCTTATTTTTTTATTGGGATGTCGTTATCGATATACCCCCCTCCCTGATAACTTTTAGTAAGTACTACTTAGAAAGTGTTTAATAGAATTAGTTTGAAAAATAATAGAACTAGTTAAACTAGTTTATTTTTAGTAAGTACTACTTTAATCTAATTATAGTAAGTGCTTAGTAGTTGAACTAGTTGATTTAATAAAACTAGTTTATTTTACTATAGAAGTAGTTTATTTTTAGCAAGAAAATTAATAGAACTAGTTTATTTTTTAGTTAAAGAAATTATCCCCACATCGACGTCGACGATGCATATCCCGCATCCTCGTCGTCGACTCGGCGGAGGAGGTCGGCTTGATCAGAGGGGCCATGTCCGAGACTAGGCTCCAATGGGCTGGTTTTGGGAGGTGCTACCTTCCGGGGGGCGTAGGTTGGTGAGGAGGCAGCCCGTCGTTGACCCGGTCCTTGTTTGGTGGCGGTCGCGTGGGCCAGTGACGGTGCCGAGGCTTCCGGACACCGCGGAGGTGTTACATCACCGTGTCAGCGAGGAGGACGAGCACGTCCGTCGCTACATGGTTGCGTTGGAGGCAGGTTCGACAATACCTGGCAGGTTCTTCAGGGATCTCACTGGAGCTATGATCCTTTGATGGTTCCTTCTCTTTGGGTGTCCACCGTCCGCGCCGATACCCGTCGGGCGCTACGGTTCTAGCTGTATTAGCGATGCTATATGTATGGTAGTATTCGAGGAGTGTCGGTGTCAAAACCGGCGGATCTCGGGTAGGGGGTCCCGAACTGTGCGTCTAAGGCGGATGGTAACTGGAGGCAGGGGACACAATGTTTTACCCAGATTCGGGCCCTCTTGATGGAGGTAAAACCCTACGTCCTGCTTGATTAATATTGATAATATGGGTAGTACAAGAGTAGATCTACCACGAGATCAGAGAGGCTAAACCCTAGAAGCTAGCTATGGTATGATTGTCTGTTGTCCTACGTACTAAAACCCTCCGGTTTATATAGACACTGGAGGGGTTAGGGTTACACAAGGTCGGTTACAAAGGAGGAGATACGCATATCCGTATTGCCTAGCTTGCCTTCCACGCCAAGTAGAGTCCCATCCGGACACGAGACGAAGTCTTCAATCCCGTATCTTCATAGTCTAATAGTCTAGCCAATGGATATAGTCCGGCTATCCGGAGACCCCCTAATCCAGGACTCCCACAGTAGCCCCTGAACCAGGCTTTCAATGACGATGAGTCCAGCGCGCAGTATTGTCTTCGGCATTGCAAGGCGGGTTCCTCCTCCGAATATACCACAGAAGAATTTGAACACAAGGATAGTGTCCGACCCTGCAAAATAAGTTCCACATACCGCCGTAGAGAGAATAATATTTCCAAAAATCCAATTTGCTGACTTATTTTGGCAACACGACATTATGTCACGGCCCGGTGATTATTCGAACCGTTTCCTTTAACTAGCCCCGCACATAATGCGAGGCAGTTTTTTGACACGTCTTGTCAAAGCAGAGATCGTGTCCCCTTATCGCGGGATTCTCATCAATACGGGTGTGGGTAACCCAATCGCGCCATCGATTATGGCGCTTAGGGGACAAGCGAGTTTTACCAGGCTAGTGGGGACGCACAGTTTCGTCCGCCCTTATAAAGGGATAAAGATTTACCTTTTCATCCACGCCTTCTTCCTCCTTTGCTCATCCACCTTTGCACACTCGAGCTCCAGCGCCCAAGTTCGCATTTCCCACCTCGACCTTCTCCAACCATGTCCTGAGCAGGAGGCAGGTGGATGGTCTCCTCCGTCACAAAGGGACACGTCAAGAAGCTGAGGAGAGCCAGATACTTGCCCGACGACATCGCGCACCGGCTCCCAGAGGAGGGGCAGCTCATCCCCACCCCAGGCCCCATGAGAGGGTAGTGTTTCTCACCCATTTCCTCCGCGGACTGGGATTTCCTCTCCACCCATTTGTCCAGGGGCTCATGTTCTACAATGGCCTGGATTTCCATGATCTGGCCCCGAACTTCATCCTCAACATCTCGGCGTTTATCATCGTGTGCGAGGCTTTCCTCCGCATCAAGCCCCACTTCGGCTTATGGCTGAAGACTTTTAATGTCAAGCCGAAGATAGTGAGCGGCCGCCAAGCGGAGTGTGGCGGCGCCATGGTGGGCAAGATGCCCAACGTCACATGGCTCGAGGGCTCCTTCGTGGAGACCATAAAGGGGTGGCAATTGGGGTGGCTCTACATCACCGAGCCGCGTGACCCTGCATGGGTAGCGGCCCCAAAGTTCCGATCTGGCTTCCCCACATGGCTCACCTCCTGGCAAGAGAAGGGCCTGTCCTGGGGTAGTTCAGGAGAGCTGACCGGACTCCAAACATGTATTGAAAACATGGTGAACAAGAAGCTCAAACTCGTCAGCGTAGTCCAGGTCATGCTCCACCGCCGGATCCTCCCGTGCCAACAACGGGCCTTCAACTTGTGGGAGTTCGACCCGGCGCAGCACCGAACTCTGAACAGGCTCTTCGACACAACTCATGAAGATGCCTGGAGGGTGTTGTTCAAGAGCGCCGAGGTCCCCCTCCCATTACTGAGGATCGCGGATTCAGCGCGAAGCGCCAAGCCAGCGCGGTAAGCTGCTTTACCTCTTACAGGATACTTATTTTTCATCGATTGACTCCATGCAGGATCTAAACTCCCGTACCTTTGACAGGACTAGCAGGAGACGGCCGGACAGATCGACTGTCCGGCTCCTTTGCCCGAAGGCCCGGCAAACGCTCTTCTGGCGAAGATGCTGACTCCGGCTCCTTATACGGTGCCGGAGAAGACCAAGGAGGCCAAGGGAATCCGAAAGAGTTCCCGACGCCAGGCATCGTCGGACTCACGTACGAGGACTCTACGGCCCAATCCTCCCCCGAAGACGAGGAGGCAGAAGAAGATGCTCCCCCTCCAGACGGGGGAGACAAGAAAAGGAAGGCCGCCCCAACTGGGGAGGCCGAAGGGTCCAAGAAGGGGAGGACTCTCCTTCTGGACAGCTCTACCACCGCCGCCGACGGCGAAGACGAGTGGCTGCCCAGGGCCAAGCCCCTTGGGAAGTCGTAAGTATTCGGATACCAGAGTAACTCATAGTATTCCTTTGTTGCACTACTTCACCTAACGCCGAAATATGATTATGCAGGTCGCCCCGAGCCAGTATCGATGTATCATCGGACGGCTCCCTGGGCTCGTCGGATATGGATAGCGATCCAGTCCCGACCGCCACCTCCCCTCATCCTGTGGACGACGCCGAGGTGCTGTCTCACGAGGCACCGGGTCGAGGGGAGACAGTCCCGGAGGCGCCTCAAGGCGGCCTCCCGGACTCCGGGAGCCAAGGGGACAAGGCCCTGAGAGCCCCGAGTCCGGCCCTCAGTCGAACACCGCGCCGGAACCTCCAGTGGTTCCGGACTCGGGCAGGCGGTCTCCTTCTAAGAGGGGCAAGACGCCTGTACCGGTGACCTCTGTCCATCCGGAGGCGACGGACAATCTGCTGGAAGCGCTTCGCAGCGCTTCCATCAACGAGGAGCACCGCACTATCATGAGTGCGGTGATCCAGAAGGTTCAGTCCGCCAAGAGCGGATTGACTGAAGCCTGTGCCAGCCTTCGAACAGGCTTTGAGGTAAGTGTTTAAAATATAGGAAAATATTACCGCATAGACAGTAGGCCCTGATGCTCTGTTCGGTGTTCACAAAGAAAAGCCAAACAGAGGATCAAACAATATCATAGGAGTCTAATATGAGTATGTCAATATGCATATGCAGGCTTCGCTGCTGGCGTCCGCCGCACTGACTGCGGAGGTCGCCGTACTGAAGCAGGACCTTAAAGGGTCCCACGACGAGTTCGGCCTTGCCAAGAGGCAGCTCGAGGAGAACAAAGGTAAGTAGTACCTAGTATGTGGATATGTATAAAAAGAGTGCGATTGCAAAATGACAGGATCATCATGAATTTGCCAGGGGCCACGACCGAAGTGGCGACCCTAAAGCAAGCGTTGTCCGAGGCCGAAGATAAAGCGGCCAAGGAGCGCACCGAGCGAGAAAAGCAAGAGGCTCGGGTGAGCGAGGTGCAGCAAGAGCTCCAGGCTCTCGTGACGAAGCACGAGGCGTTGGAGCTTGACTCGAAGACGCGAGACTATGAGCTTGCCGCGGCCCTCGAGAGTGCAAAAAGTGCCAAGGCCGAAGCCCAAAAGGCCCTCCAGGAGATCGACGCCTCGCACCCCCGAAATTTATTATGAGGGTGTCCTGAAGGGTGCCCGTCTTGTAGCGGACGAATGTTCAAAGGATGTAATATTTGAGTAAACTTGCTCGTGTGATCCTGTATGATGAAAATTTGTTTCATATGCGCTATGCAATGCTTGTGTGAATTTAAAATATTACCTTTTGTTTGGCTGTTTATCCAATGTGTGAGAGATGGCTAGTCCTCGGCTTCTGCCCCCATGCCACGAGTGCTGGGGTATTCGGGATAAACCTGAGCACTCTTGTTCCCATGTTTGGGTCCTTTGAGGGAGGTGCTCAGCACAACGAACAAGGCAACCGGACTAATAATGCTTTATCACTCTCACTTAGCCATAGAATTCTATAATTTTAAATTTCGGCGAAGCCCCTTGTGATAGCCTGGCTTATTAGGGATGATAGACTACTCATATCAATAACGAATTCCTTCTTTTCTGGGAGCCCATTCGGACAGAACTCCAAAGTTAAGCTTGCTCAGCTTGGAGTAGTCTCAGGATGGGTGACCGACCGGGAAGTTTCTCCCGGGTGCGCACGAGTGAGGACAAAGTGCGCAGAAAAGACTAGTATTGATCTGTGGGGCCAGTCTAGATCCCGCCAGGAGTAATGACCATCGGCGGGTGTGTCCGGGGCATTACACCCCTGGTATTCGGAAGGCCGAATTCGGGGCGCGATACACACCTTTAAACCGGACAGGGCCGGCCCCTCGCTCTAAGCGGCATAAGTCTTTAGGGACTCGAAAACCTCGCTGAACAGCGACCAGTCTCTCGCCTTATCATGACAGTCAGTTTTAGCTTTCTCTACTGAGGTGCTTAACCCAGCAGAACCGGGGCACAATCGTAGTAGTTCTCCTAGCGCTACCTTAGCCGATAGATCGGAACGTAAGGTACCAAAACATAGGAGTCGGGAAAACCCAACATTTGACCAAATACATGATTCGGAGCTGATGCATATAATGCTATAAGTTCGGGGTGCCGCAGTTGTGGAAGTGTTCGGACTTTTCACACCATATTGTGGGGTATGTAAGCCCCTGGTGTATTGGCCATACCAAAGTGTACGGTTGCAAGGCGTCATTAGTGAACACATATATGTATAACAAGAATGCAATAATAGTCGTAATGTTATGCATTGTTTATTCAAAAAGGTGTGTTTACAGCAGAATGATGCAGATGGTGTGATAAGCAAAGAGTAAGACTATGTCCCTTCCAAGGGCAAGCTGAGAAATAGTATTAAATCAAATATTTCGCTCGTTATTGTAATCCACCTGAGAATTCCGTGGTGTGACATAGCTTTCTGCCTCCTTGGTTGTTGCATCATTTGTTCGGCAATAGTGCTACCGGGCAGTGTTTCCAGAGATTAAGGTCCTGAAAAGGAGAAAGATAACCAAACGAGAAGCCCCTAGTGCGGTTTAAGCTGCGTCTTGGGGCGTGCCGCGGTTGTGCCCCCCTCCCCACCTGTGCCCATGGTATTTTTAATGCGTAATTATGTACGCGTGGCACGAGTTTCGCCGTTTGGCTGGGACTGGGGTGGGGGCCGCATTGCTACGCGAGCTCAGATCACGCCAGGCGGTCTAGTTGCCGATTGCTCCGAGCGCGCTTGAAGGTGTCCGGGTCTTGAAAAACGCTGAACTGGTGGATTTCCTTGAGAGGCTGCTTTGCGCTTCTGCTGCGAGGGCCGCGGTGTGCTCCTCCGTTCGGAGAGAGCGCTCTGTGTTTCCCTTGATTGTAATAATCCCGCGAGGTCCTGGCATCTTGAGCTTGAGGTATGCATAATGCGGTACCGCATTGAATCTCGCAAATGTGGTTCACCAGAGTAGTGCATGATAACCACTGCGGAACGGGACTATATCGAAGATTAACTCTTCGCTTCGGAAGTTATACGGGGATCCGAAGACCACTTCCAGTGTAATTGAGCCTGTGCAATGGGCCTCTACGCCTGGAATGACGCCTTTAAAGGCCATTTTTGTGGGTTTGATCCTTGAGGGGTCTATACCCATTTTGCGCACTGTGTCATGATAAAGCAGGTTCAGGCTGCTGCCACCATCCATAAGGACTCGAGTGAGGTGAAATCCGTCAATAATTGGGTCCAGAACCAGTCCGGCGAATCCGCCATGACGGATACTAGTGGATGGTCCCTGCGATCGAAAGTGATCGGATAGGAGGACCATGGGTTGAACTTTGGGGCGACTGTCTCCAACGCATATACATCCCTGAGCGCACGCTTCCGCTCCCTCTTGGGGATGTGGGTTGCGTATATCATGTTCACCGTCCGCACTTGTGGGGGAAACCTCTTCTGTCCTCTGGTGTGTGGCTGCCGAGGCTCCTCCTCGTCATCGCTATGCGGCCCCTTGTCCTTGTTTTCGGCAATTAACTTGTCGGCCTGCTTGAAAACCCAACAGTCCCTGTTGGTGTGATTGGCTGGCTTGTCTGGGGTGCCGTGTATTTGACACGAGCGATCGAGTATACGGTCCAAGCTGGACGGACCTGGTGTACTTTGTTTGAATGGCTTTTTCCGCTGACTGGGTTTAGAGCCTTTGAATCCGGCATTGACTGTCGTATCCTCGGTATTATTGCTGTTAATGCGGCGCTTATGTTTCTTGCGACGTGACCTGCTATTGCCGTCCTTGGTATCCGAAGTACCATGGTTCTTTGATATGTTATTACTGCGAGCCAGCCAGCTGTCTTCTCCCGCACAAAAGCGGGTCATGAGTGTTGTGAGGGCTGCCACAGATTTCGGCTTTTCCTGACCAAGGTGCCGGGCTAGCCATTCGTCGCGGATGTTGTGTTTGAAAGCCGCTAGGGCCTCTGCATCCGGACAGTCAACGATTTGATTTTTCTTTGTTAGCAACCGAGTCCAAAATTGCCTGGCCGATTCTTCTGGCTGCTGAATTATGTGGCTCAAGTCATCGGCATCTGGTGGCCGCACATAAGTGCCCTGAAAGTTGTCGAGGAATGCGGCTTCCAGATCTTCCCAACAGCTAATGGACTCTGCTGGCAAGCTGTTAAGCCAATGTCGCGCTGGTCTCTTGAGCTTTAGTGGGAGGTATTTGATGGCGTGTAAGTCATCACCGCGGGCCATGTGGATGTGGAGGAGGAAATCCTCGATCCATACTACGGGATCTGTTGTGCCGTCGTATGATTCAATATTTACAGGTTTGAAACCTTCTGGGATTTGATGATCCATTACTTCGTCTGTGAAGCATAAGGGGTGTGGGGCGCCTCTGTATTGGGCTATATCGCGACGCAGCTCGAATGGGTCTTGCCCGCTATGTTCGGCTCGGCCGGATTTACTTTTACTATATCCGGCGTGACGTTTATCGTCTCGCATAGTGGCGCGCCCTCGTGATCCGTAGATCCATCTTGCATGCTTTGCTTTGTCCTCCAATATGTCTCGCAGGTCTGGCGTATCTCACCATGCCTTTTTATTTGAATGGCGTCGGGGTGCAGGATGAGTTTTTGGCTGGATACCTCTCTATCGCGGCCATGAGATGGCCGATCAGCCGCATCATACGCTTCTTCCTCTAGTCGGGGTAGCAACCTGCATTTTGGGTAACTCTTGGAGGGGCGCTCGAGTTTATATTCCTCGGCCGCGAGGACTTCAGTCCATCTGTCAGCTAGCAGATCTTGATCAGCTTGAAGCTGCTGCTGCTTTTTCTTAAGGCTATTTGCCGTGGCTATAAGCCGGCGTTTGAAGCGCTCTTGTTCGACGGGATCCTCTGGCACGGCGAATTCGTCGTCACCGAGGCTTGCCTCGTCTTCGGAGGAGGGCATGTAATTATCATCCTCCGCCTCTCCATCTGCCGCTCTCTCAGGAGGGCTGGCTCCTCCATCCTCCGGCTCTAAATCTTGCTGGAGGGGATTGTTGTTGTCTTCGGCACTATCCGGAGTGTTATTATCTCCTGTGCCGGTATCACCACTTTTGCTTTGGCGGGACTTAGAGCGGCGCCGCTAACATTGGCGCTTGGGTTGCTTCTTGGAGGGGTCATCCTCCGCTATCTCGTCGCCATTGCCTTCTTTGGGTGTATCCACCATGTATATATTGTATGATGAGGTGGCTGTCCAGTGCCCTGTGGGCAGTGGTTCCTCTTCGTCTCCCGCTTCGTCGTCCATACCGTTGATGTCTTCGGAGTCGAAGTCGAGCATGTCGGTTAAGTCATCGACAGTGGCTACTAAGTGGGTGGTGGGTGGGCCGCGAATTTCTTCGTCGTCCGCATCCCAGTCCTGTCGGACATAGTTCGTCCAGGATCCTCCTGACAAGGAGAGAGACCTTAATGAGTTCAGTATGTCGCCGAAGGGCGAGTGCTGAAAAATATCCGCGGAGGTAAACTCCATGATCCGCGCCCAATCGGATTCGATAGGAACGGGCGCAGGCGGTTCGGACTCCATGGCCGGAGAAGGATCCGACAGTTTAACAACACGGATCTTGTGCAAGGTAAGGTCTATGTTTGGCTCGATCGCCGCTGAGGGTAAGGCCTCCGTGGCGGGGTCCATCCACCCGTCCATGGACGCCGCAACTGGCTCCGAATTGAGGGTCGGAGCGGCTGTCTATGCGATCTCCTGAACACTGTCCGATGGTAGAGCTAAATCGTACTCATCGTGACCGCGTGACGCACAAGGCAGAGGCTCGAATCCGTCGAAGATCAAGTCTCCACGGATATCGGCCGTGTAGTTTAAGCTTCCAAACCTGACCTGGTGGCCAGGGGCATAACTTTCAATGTGCTCCAGATGGCCAAGCGAATTGGCCCGCAGTGCAAAGCTGCCGAACACGAAGATCTGTCCGGGGAGAAAAGTCTCACCCTGGACTAGTAGGAGCCATCAAGCCTAACGGCGACGACACAGAGGAACTCTCAATGAAAGCACCAATGTCGGTGTCAAAACCGGCGGATCTCGGGTAGGGGGTCCCGAACTGTGCGTCTAAGGCAGATGGTAACAGGAGGCAGGGGACACAATGTTTTACCCAGGTTCAGGCCCTCTTGATGGAGGTAAAACCCTACGTCCTGCTTGATTAATATTGATAATATGGGTAGTACAAGAGTAGATCTACCATGAGATTAGAGAGGCTAAACCCTAGAAGCTAGCTATGGTATGATTGTCTGTTGTCCTACGGACTAAAACTCTCCGGTTTATATAGACACCGGAGGGTTAGCGTTACACAAGGTCGGTTACAAAGGAGGAGATACGCATATCCGTATTGCCTAGCTTTCCTTCCATGCCAAGTAGAGTCCCATCCGGACACGAGACGAAGTCTTCAATCCTGTATCTTCATAGTCTAACAGTCCGGCCAATGGATATAGTCCGGCTGTCCGGAGACCCCCTAATCCAGGACTCCCACAAGGAGTATTAGTGATAATATTCGACGAGGTACGGATGCAAGAGATGATGTAGTTTTGCTTATAGTTGAATGCGTGCTAATTTGAATACTACTTTATTTTACGATTTGGTTTTGCTTATTGAATGCTCAAATTGGAAAAGTACTCCTACTTTGAATGCTAAAATTGGAGAGCACTATGCAAGGCGTATGCATTTGATTAGTTGATAGCTCATAGGGTTTTTGTTTTCGAAGAAATCTAGGAGCCCCCCTCCATCATCCGCGCCATCGTCCCCGTCACCGACCCCCCTCCGACCTCGAGGTGAGACCAGCCAAATCTCCATGTCAATATGAGTCCTATAATATGAGTCCTCGGGTTGACTTTAAGTCTGTCGAGTCTCCACCATATATGAGGGTAGCTTCTCCTTCATTCCCGTGTTGAGAGTTTTCAAGAAAAGACTAGACAAACCGATAGTCAACCTGTGATGAATAATAATGATCTAACTTAGGTTTTTTAGTACATATATTTAATTGTAGACGTTTAGTATTTGAATTATGAACATAGTAAATGTCGTACTCGGACGATGAAAGTCTCCCAGGGGAGTGCAGCTGGTGCCACGACGACCGAGGTCTGTGCGACAGGCCTCACCTGGACGAAGATCGGCGCTTCAGCATTAAACTGGAGGAAACCTTCGATGTTGAAATGGTATGCAACGACGACAAGTGTTATTTTTTCGTAATTAAGAACGACTTCAAATATTTCTACGTGTACTTTTCATCTTTTACAATTTGACTAGCTTATCCCATGCCATGCAAGACGCTATGTCTTGGAGAGGATGGGCTTTGAAGACCATGAAAGTTTCGAAGCAAAGACAATTCACCCAAGGACCCATCATGGTGTGGATTTTGAAGTAAAGATGTACAATTCTAAGAGCGTAACCCATTTTGGTTGCAAAAAATGGGAAGCACTTTGCAAGATGTATGGTTTTGATGAGGGTATGCTTGTCACCATGGATCTTGGTGATCCTGAAATTGAGCAAGACAATATGGACATTTGGGTCCTTGTTGATACGCCTCCAATTCTATCGCTATGTGAGTTTCTCAAACATAGTTATTAGCTAATTTATATTGTTTATTTCAAAATAGTTGACAACTTATTTCCATTGACAGCTTATTTTCATTCTTCAAAGAATGTGCGGGAGATCGTAGACAAAACCCACTACACCGATGGCTCCGAATTAACTTATCAGCAGAAAAATCATCTAGTCGGATTTTGTACTGACATTGAGAATTACAATATCTACAATCAAACTCCTCAACATTATGGTCAATACATGCCACTAGTGCACGTGTTGAACAACGGTAACTACCATGGAGATACCCTGGTAAGATTTTTTACTATTACGACATCCGTGCATCTTTTGCATACTTCTAAAACTAGTACATCATTGCTAACTATGAAGTTATTACTATGTTTTTCAATAGATAATCCCAGAGAATTGTGTGCCTCATTTGATGTATCAGAAAGGGTGGCCTTAATGTTTTGAACATACAGCCAGGTCATCCTACGAATCTAAACTGTCCATACCAGATTTCTAAAAGAAATGGAGACATGCAAATCAAAGGATGGAAAAAATGTATGGACAGTCGTAAGGAGGTTCTTGGAAGCAAAAGGAAGCGAAGCGCAAGAATTGGAGACAGGATGATCTCCATTCTCCATAATGGAGAGTCGGGGTCTATATTGTTTTATGCTATTTTACCTTAAAGAGGGTATTTAGGTCCTACCTAATACTGATGATCATGTGCTAAGAACAATTAAGTAGGGTTGGTTCGATGACTATGAGGATGATGATCGTATGACTTGTTATTAATAACGAGTAGAAGTTGTATGATGATGATTAGTAGACTTGTTATTATATATGATGATGCATGATGCGAGCATGAAGAGTTATTATATATCAGCGGGTGAAATGAACATGAATTGGATTGAAGTGAAGGCAACATGCATGTGGTGCATGTTGAAAGTAGTACAATCCAAACTTGATCAAGTTAGGATTAGTATTACTTTCGACATGCACCACATGTTGCCTTCACTTCAATCTAAGCCATGTTTAGGCATAGCAGTAGCGTTGGTAAACCAAGCACGGAGATATAAGAGAGGACACTTCTCTCTATTAGCACTAGTGCAGAACCGGGCAATAGCACCGGTTCGTAAGGCCCTTTAGTGCCGGTTCCATAACCGGCACTAAAGTGTGGTCACTAAAGCCCCCCCCCCTTTAGTACCGGTTCAGCATGAACCGGTGCTAAAGGGCAACCACGTGGCACGAGCCAGCTCCGGGGGCCGGGAACCCTTTAGTACCGGTTGGTAACACCAACCGGTACTAAAATGTTTGGGGGGTTTTTGGTTTTATGATTTCTTTTTCATTTAATTTTGTGTTTTCCATTTTAATTCTTTTTCGTTTGCTGGTATTTTACGATACTATACATTGTACACGTTATGCATATATATATATATATATATAGAATTTCTAGTAGAACCAATCATATATATATCATCAATGTCTCACAAACCACCATATTAATTCACACATACACACATGTATAGCTATATACAATTTCTCCTACATATGCATGTTGCCTTCGGAGCCAGTGGCATTAGCCTAATTGGTGCCTTCGGAGCACGATGACAATTGGAAGTTGTTCATGACCTGGTCGATGGGGGCGGTAGCGGGTAATAGTATTCTCCCTTCGGATTTATGACATGGTCGAGCAAAAATCCCGCTATTTCCTCTTGAAGTGCTTCTACGCGCTCCATTTCTAGGAGCTTGTCCCGCACCTCTTTGAACTGTTAAGAAGGAGATCAATATGCATGTGTATTAGTTGTGTGACTAGATATCGATAATGGTGTAAAAATTGTGAATAGTGTTCTGACAAGCGTACCCATTCCTGTCTTTGAGATCTGCTCCTTTCGGATGCCATCATGCGAATGTTCTTGCAAATGTAGAATGCACACAGATCAGTCCCCTGCGCCTGCTTCAGGACCTTTATTACGAGAATGGAATTTAATTTGATCAGATAATAATTAATCAAGCATGATAATTAAAGAGATGGCAGCTAGCTAGCTAGCTAGTACTACTTAATTACTTACCTTGGGTCGAAACCATTTCAGCTGTCGTTTCCATTCGCCTTCCGTGACGCTGATGAACCTTGCCCAAGCCCTGCCCGCCGACAAAGATGAATAAAGGGGTTATTAAATAGTTCATATCATGAAATGACGAACTAAATAGGCCGAGATATATAGTTAATAATGATTGAAATTACTTGTTGACTATCCCAAACAAGATGTTATAGTCACTATTTGCTTTGAGAAGTGAGTCCAGTATTTGAACTGTTCCGGCGTCAACTTTAATGATACACAAGATCCAGTGAAATCTGCATGCACACACGTTTGCATGTCTTAATTAAGCGGGCATATGTAAGCAAAAACATGTAGCTAGCTAGTAGGCAAAAACAGAGAATTTGTAGTACAAGAAAGTGTGACTCACTGGAAGTTGTAAGGAAGTAGTATATCTTCATTGTATTTGAGGCGCTTCAAGAACTCTAGCATGTTGTCCTCTACCTGCTTTTCATGATGCTTGTTTATTTTCCATGTGTATTCATTAACGGTGTTTGGGTCAATGAACCCAATGCCATAGCGTCCACCTTTTCTCATTTCATACATCTTCATCCTGCATAATACCACAGAAAAGAATATAGTGAGGATAATTACAGGTAATGATTGATCAAAAGGATCACTACAGCTAGCTTGAGACTTAAATTACAGAAAGAAATCACTTACAGACAATAGCAACTGATGATAGATTTGTCGAGTGCGTCTTGATTGTATAACAGAAACAGTTCAGAATACTCAATGGTCACAGGTTTCTCATGGTAGTAATGATCCTTCTTGACTTGCACCATGGGGGACTCTCGATCGGATCTCTTGGTAATGTCCATGTACCATTGATGCAATTCATACATTCTCGTTGGGAGCTTCTTGACCTCTTCTGGCTTGACCAAAGGTTGGCCTCGGGCATATTTCCGTTTTATTTCCTCCTCTGTAAGCACAGGAATGTCCTCGATCTCGAGGAGTTGTCCAACAGTGATGTTGAGAGTTTCAGCCTGCATTATATGCTCCTGGGTTATTACCACATCGCCCACCTCGGGAACGTAAACTGTTTGCCCACAATAATATTGGGCGCGCGTACTATCACGTGTTGTTGGCGGCACAACAAGCGGGGGGGTCAATTGCGCCTCCTGTTCTCCCAGCTAGGCAACGGTTTTCCCGCATTTTTTGACAGCTGCTTGTTGTTTGCTCGAGCTCGAGCTCGCCTCCTTCTGTAGACGTTGTCGATGTAACTTCCTGATGTGGCGCTCATAGTCTGTGTCAACAGGCTTAGGAGCTGGTGGTTGAGCCATACGAATGAAGTGGTCAACTACTTCCACATGCACTTTCTCCCTTGGCGGCGGTGGCGGTTTTGGTCCAAAATGGGCGTTGACTTCTGCCTGCACTATGGCATTGGTTTGCTCCTCGGTCCTGTCGTAAGCCCTCTCAGGAAGAGGAGTACTGAGGTTTGGACCATATTTATATCGCTTGCCTCTGCCTGTACTTCCTGTACTATGACCTCGACTCGTACCGCTACGCACCATAGCTGCGGGGTGTCTCTTCTGCGATTGTTGAGGCGGCGGAGACGGCTGACGGGGCTGAGTTGGACGAGGAGGAGTGGCCTGAAGCTGTGCCGGACTTGGAGGAGGAGTGGCCTGAGGTTGTGCCGGACTTGGAGGAGGAGTGGACGTTTGACGCTGTGTCGGACTTGGAGGAGGAGTGGCCTGACACTTTGCCAGACTTGGAGGAGGAGGAGTGGCCTCACGCGTTGGTGGACTTGGAGGAGCGGGAGTCTGCTGACTCGGTGGCGGACTTCGACGAGGATTCGGGTCACGCGGTGTCGGTGGCCTTTGAAAGATGATGTAATCCTTTCTCCATAGGATGATACGATGTTTGGCATCTCCGAGTGTGTGCTCCTCGTCACCTCCAGGAATGTCAAGCTCTCGCCTCGAATATTGGTCCACCACCTCATCAACCACGACATGAGCATAGACTGCTGGAATCGGGTTGCAATGGAAGGTTGCATCGGGGGAATTTGTATAAGCAACGCCGTCCGCCACCTTCAAGGATATGTTCTTCATTTTGAAGTGTAGCTCGCAGTTAGTGTTCTCCGCGATTTCATCCACGGGGTATCTATCCAGCATTGCGTCAAACGGGGCCGAACCCATGCTGCTTCTCGGCATGGATGAGGCGGTGGTATCCAATGCTGGATCATCCGCTAGCTGCTGCAGCTGCTGAGACCCCCTTTGATGGCTAAGTGAGTCGATCTGCTCCTGCTGCCGCTGGAATTTGACTACCAAGTCCGTGTGCGCTGATTCTAGGCCTTGAAGGCGTTCATAGTCCAGCTTCCTCTTCTCCTCCTCCATCTTCCTCTGCTTCTCCTCCGCAATCTTCCTTCTCGCACGGGTTATGTAGTTGGTGTTCCAGTCCGAAAACCCCTCATACCATGGAATAGCACCCTTGCCTCATGTTCTTCCCGGGTGTTCAGGATTTCCCAGGGCATGCGTAAGCTCGTCGTTCTCTCTGTTGGGCTGGAACACCCCCGTTCGAGCCTCTTCTATTGCAACAAGTATATTATCGTCGGCTCCGTTCAGACATGCCTTCGTCGAAACTTTGCCTGTCTTCGGGTCCAACTCCCCCCCATGCGCATAGAACCAAGTCCTGCACCTGGGGGGCCAGCTCTTAGTAACCGGAGTGACACCTGCATCCTCCATCTCTTTCTCAGACTTATCCCACTTAGGCATTGCCACTGCGTAGCCACCTGACCCCAGCTTATGGAACTTATCCTTTTTTTCGGCATTCTTCTTGTTTATTCTCGACCGTTCCTTAGCTAATTCTGAATCCTTGAATCTCACGAAATCGTCCCAATGAGCACATTGATTCTCTAGTGTTCCCTCGAATACTGGAGTCTTCCTTCCTCCCTTGACGTACTTGTCCCATTCACGATTCTTGTGGTTCTTGAATGCAACCGCCATCTTCCTAAGAGCAGCGCCCTTGACTTTCTGCACATCTGCTTCTGTGAAATGATCTGGTAGGGTGAAATGTTCCACGAGAGTATCTCAAAGCAGACTTTTTTGTCTGTCGTCGACAAAAGTAAGATCTGGACGTGGCTTTGCTGGCTCTCTCCATTCTTGAAGGGAGATCGGGAGTTGGTCCTTCACAAGAACTCCGCACTGACGAACGAACTTGTTCGCAATCTTCTTAGGCACTAATGGTTCGCCATTAGGTTTGATTGCCTCGATATTATACTTTACGCCCTCCTTCAACTTTTTGTTCGGGCCTCATTTCGTCCTGTTGCCTGAAGATTTGCTCGATCCGGATGGCTGAAAGAAGAAAGATCGATTCGTTAATATATCTTCAACTCATTTAAAACATGTGATGATCACCAGATGCCTGCTTATATAAATATATATACCTCTCCGGTGTTGTCATCATCATAGTTCATGACTTCATCAATTCGGTCGTCGCGATCGAATATCATATCACCCTCTCCGGTGTTGTTTAGAAATTCGGAGCCGTCATAATCTTCTTCCTGATCATCATCTGGCCCGCGTATTATATCGAACATGGTATGTTCTCCCTCTCTGTCGGTATTGTCCGCCATAGCTTTTATTTAACTATGCCAAAAGAAATATAAAACAATTTAGTATTCAAATTACATCGTCTCGCATAATAGATATAATCTCGAATACATCGTCTTGAATAATAGATATAATCTCGAATACATCATCTCGAATAA
Source organism: Triticum dicoccoides (assembly GCF_002162155.2). Lineage (NCBI taxonomy): Eukaryota > Viridiplantae > Streptophyta > Magnoliopsida > Poales > Poaceae > Triticum > Triticum dicoccoides. The sequence continues at coordinate 714,939,634 of NC_041392.1, forward strand.
TAGATATAATCTCGAATACATCATCTCGAATAATATATAATCTCGAATACATCGTCTTGAATATTATATATCGAGTACATCACTGGCTAGGTAGCTAATAAAGATCGAATACTGCAGAAGAATCTAGGACACTCGCGGTTCCTGCGGCGCGGCCGGTGGACACCCAAAGAGAAGGAACCCTCACAGGATCATAGCTGAAGTGAGATCCCTGAAGAAACTGCCAGGTATTGGAGAACCTGCCACCCTCTAACGCAACCATGTAGCGATGGACGTGCTCGTCCTCCTCCCTGACACGGCGACGTACCACCTCCGGCGGGGCCGGCTCCCTCCGCACCGAAACTGGCCCACGCGAACGCCACCAAATGAGATCAGGGTCGACGACGGGACCCGGGGCCGGGTTCCTCATCAAGCGGCGCGCCCCTCCAGGCAGCACCTCCCAGTGCCAGCCCGGCGGAGCCCAGTCCCGGACATGGGTCAGTCGGACGTCGTCGCGGACGGGTCGACGGCGAGGATGCGGGCCGGGCATCATCGAGAACAAATACTAGCTATATGCCCGCAAAAAGTAACATTTTTTTAATGATTGGATTTTGATAACTAAAATTTCTAACATTTCTATAACATTTCTAATATTTCTAGAACTAAAAAAAAGAAAAATTTCTAACTTTTTTATAACTATTTCTATAACTAAAAACTAAAAAATTTCTAACAATTCTAACATTTCTAACTATTCTAACAAGTCTAACATTTCTAACTATTCTAACATTTCTAACTATTTCTAAAAAACAGAAAAATTTCTAACAATTTCTAAAAAACAGAAAAATTTCTAACTATTTGTATAACTAAGAAACAAAAAATGTATGTGTGTGTGTGTGCGCTCACCGGCGAGGCGAGAGGCGACGGGGGCCGGCGACGGGGACGGCGACGGGCGCGGCGACGACGGGGATGACGACGACGGGAACAGGGACGGGGCGGCGATGATGGGGACGGGGACGTACGGGCCGGGGCGGCGACGACGACGAGGACTACGGGGCGGCGACGACGGGGACGGGGAC
>NC_041392.1:714940967-714948167 GCF_002162155.2 Triticum dicoccoides
ACGGGGACGACGCGGGACGGGCCGGGACAGGGCGGCGGTGACGACGGGGACGACGGGGACGGGGACGACGGGGACGGGGCGGCGACGGGGGCGGCGACGAGGGATGGAGACGTACGGGGGCGGCGGGCGACGTTGCAGAGGAGAAGAAGCAGATGAGAAACTGAAATTTTCGTAAGTGTTGTTTATATAGGAGGGGCCTTTAGTACCGGTTGGAGCCACCAACCGGTACTAAAGGCCTGTTTTGGCCAGGCCAAGCGGCGGGAAGCGACCCTCTTTAGTACCGGGTGGTGGCTCCAACCGGTACTAAAGGCCCTCCCTTTAGTACCGGTTGGTGCCATGACCCGGTACTAAAGGGGGTGCGCTGGCGCAGGTGCGGTGCAGCAAGTTTAGTCCCACCTCGCTAGCCGAGGGGCGACCGCACTGGTTTATAAACCCCCGTGTGGTAGCTCTCTCGAGCTCCTCTCCAAAGCAGACCTACTGGGCCTACATGTTCTGTGCTGCCCTGTGGGCCTACTGGGCCTTTGAGGGCCTGCATCCTGGCCCAACAACAGGTTGGGTTTCTAGTCGTATGCAGGCCGCTCTGGCCTAGTAGGCGGGATTTTTTTTTATTTTTTTGCTTTATTTATTTTTGAGTTGTTTTTTTGTGTATTTACAGTTTCTTTGTGAATATTTTTGCTTGAGGTACAAAAAATTACAAACTTTCTGTTAGTGCCCGTAGTTTTTCAAATTTGAATAGTTTAAATTTTGAATTATTTGAAATTAGTGTGAATCACTAGTTTGTGAATAACTTAACTTTAAAAATCAGTAAAGGCATGAAAGAATTTGTTTGCATATAAAATTTCTTCGCGTTCCAAATGCCAAAACACATAATTAACTACCCTAACTATTACAGAGATTCCCTTCTGGGTGTGAAACACAGAAGAAAGTGATGATAGTGAAGCCGATCACATCCCAGATCTTTGGGTGTGAAACTTTTTCTTCGCGTGTGTCCCTTTGCGCCGTAACCATGGAAAATCTTCATCATTTAACGGGATTCTCGGGTCAATATTCACTGTGAATGGAGCAATTTCATCAAACTTTTCATAATCTTCTGACTTGTCTGTCTTGTCATCCACTCCCACGATGTTTCTCTTCCCAGAAAGAACTATGTGCCGCTTTGGCTCATCGTATGATGCATTCGCTTCCTTATCTTTTCTTTTTCTTGGCTTGGTAGACATGTCCTTCACATAGAAAACCTGTGCCACATCATTGGCTAGGACGAATGGTTCGTCTGCATACGCAAGATTGTTGAGATCCACTGTTGTCATTCCGTACTGCGGGTCTTCCGTTACCCCGCCTCGTGTCATATTGACCCATTTGCACCGAAACAAAGGGACCTTCAAACTACGTCGATAGACAAGTTCCCATATGTCCTTTATATAACCATAATATGTTTCCTTTCCCGTCTTGGTCTCTGCATCAAAGCGGACACCACTGTTTTGGTTGGTGCTCTTCTTATCTTGGGCAATCGTGTAAAATGTATTACCATTTATCTTGTACCCTTTGAAAGTCATTATATTCGAAGATGGTAACTGGGACAGCAAGTACAGGTCATCTTCAATAGAGGTGTCATGCATGGTACGTGTCTGCAACCAGCTGGCGAAACTCCTGGTTTGTTCACGTGTAATCCAGTCATCAGACCGCTCCGGGTGTTTGGAGCGTAGAAAATTCTTGTGTTCATCCATATACGGAGCCACCAAGGCGGAATTCTGTAGAACTGTGTAGTGTGCTTCAGTGAGAGAATGTCCGTCCATACATATTATTTGTTCCCCTCCTAGCGTGCCTTTTCCATCCAGTCTGCCCTTATGCCGCGATTCAGGAACACCAATCGGCTTAAGGTCAGGAATAAAGTCAATACAAAACTCAATGACCTCCTCATTTTGACGGCCCTTGGAGATGCTTCCTTCTGGCCTAGCACGGTTATGAACATATTTCTTTAAGACTCCCATGAACCTCTCAAAGGGGAACATATTGTGTAGAAATACAGGACCCAAAACGTTAATCTCTTCGCATAGGTGAACTAGGACGTGTGTCATGATGTTGAAGAAGGATGGTGGGAACACCAACTCGAAACTGACAAGACATTGCACCAAATCATTCTCTAACCTTGGTATGATTTCTGGATCGATTACCTTATGAAAGATTGCATTGAGAAATGCACATAGCTTCACAATGGCTAATCGAACGTTTTCCGGTAGAAGCCCCCTCAATGCGACCGGAAGCAGTTGCGTCATAATCACATGGCAGTCATGAGACTTTAGGTTCTGGAACTTTTTCTCTGCCATGTTTATTATTCCCTTTATATTCGACGAGAAGCCAGACGGTACCTTAATACTGAGCAGACATTCAAAGAAGATTTCCTTCTCTTCTTTGGTAAGAGCGTAGCTTGCATGACCCTGATGTATGCGTCTTTTCCGTGCATACGTTGCTGGTCCTCTCGTGCCTCAGGTGTATCTTTTGTCTTCCCATACACGCCCAAGAAGCCAAGCAGGGTCACACAAAGATTCTTCATCACATGCATCACGTCGATTGCGGAGCGGACCTCTAGGTCTTTCCAATAGGGCAGGTCCCAAAATATAGATTTCTTCTTCCACATGGGTGCCCGTCCGTCAGCGTCATTCGGAACAGGTTGTCCACCAGGACCCTTTCCAAAGACCACCTTCAAATCCTTGACCATATCATGTACATCAGCACCAGTACGGTGGTGAGGCTTCGTCCGGTGATCCGCCTCACCTTTGAAATGCTTGCCTTTCTTTCTTACGGGATGCCTGCTCGGAAGAAATCGACGATGTCCCAGGTACACATTCTTCTTACAATTAGCCAAATATATACTGTCGGTATCGTCCAAACAGTGCGTGCATGCGCGGTATCCCTTGTTTGTCTGTCCTAAAAGGTTACTGAGAGCAGGCCAATCATTGATGGTCACGAACAGCAACGCCTTTAGGTCAAATTCTTCCCCCATGTGCTCATCCCATGCACGTACACCTGTTCCATTCCATAGTTGTAAGAGTTCTTCAACTAATGGCCTTAGGTACACATCAATGTCATTGCCGGGTTGCTTAGGGCCTTGGATGAGCACTGGCATCATAATGAACTTCCGCTTCATGCACAACCAAGGAGGAAGGTTATACAAGCATAGAGTCACAGGCCAGGTGCTATGGTTGCTGCTCTGCTCCCCAAAAGGATTAATGCCATCTGCGCTTAGACCAAACCATACGCTCCTTGCGTCATCTGAAACTCCTTCCCGTACTTTCTTTCGATTTTTCTCCACTGCGACCCGTCAGCGGGTACTCTCAACTTTCCGTCTTTCTTACGGTCTTCTCTGTGCCATCGCATCGCCTTGGCATGCTCTTTGTTTTGGAACAAACGTTTCAACCGTGGTATTATAGGAGTATACCACATCACCTTGGCAGGAATCTTCTTCCTGGGGCGCTCGCCCTCGACATCACCAGGGTCATCGTGGCTGATCTTATAGCGCAATGCACCACATACCGGGCAAGCGTTCAAATCCCCGTACTCACCGCGGTAGAGGATGCAATCATTAGGGCATGCATGTATCTTCTGCACCTCTAACCCTAGAGGGCAGACAGCCTTCTTTGCTTCGTACGTACTCTTGGGCAATTCGTTGTCCTTTGGAAGCATATCCTTTATCATTACCAGCAACTTTCCAAATCCCTTGTCAGATACACTATTCTCTGCCTTCCATTGCAGCAATTCCAGTGTGGTGCCCAGCTTTTTCTTGTCACCTACGAAATTCGGGTACAACAATTTTTTGTGATCCTCTAACATGCGCTGCAACTTCTTCTTCTCCAAATCACTTGCGCAGTTTCTCTTTGCATCGGCAATGGCCCAACCTAGATCATCAACGGGCTCATCTGATGCCTCTTCTTCAGCTTCTTCCCGCATTGTCGGCTCAGCTTCTTCCCGCATTACCGGCTAAGCTTCTTCCCCCATTGTTGTATCATCGTATTCAGGAAACCCATGGCCAGGATAGCTGTCGTCGTCCTCTTCTTCTTCATTGTCTTCCATCATAACCCCTCTTTCTCCGTGCTTGGTCCAAACATTATAGTGGGGCATGAAACCGGACTTAAACAGGTGGACGTGAATGGTTCTTGACGTAGAGTAATTGTGACCATTCTTACAGCGAGCACATGGACAAGGCATAAAACCATCCGCCCGCTTGTTTGCCTCAGCCGCAAGCAGAAAAGTATGCACACCCTCAACGAACTGGGGAGAGCATCGGTCATCCTACATCCATTGCCGGCTCATCTTCATTACACAACACCGAATAGACCAAATTAATACAAGTTCATACATAAAGTTCATACAACACTTAAATGCAACAAACAAATAACTCTCTAGCTAAAGCATTTAAATGCAACAACAAATACGATCAAGATCGCAACTAAGGAACAATGGATCCAACAGCATAATGATACCAAGCCTCACTATCGATGGAATATTTTCTAATCTTTCTAATCTTCAAGCGCATTTTCTCCATCTTGATCTTGTGATCATCGACAACATCGGCAACATGCAACTCCAATTCCATCTTCTCCCCCTCGATTCTTTTCAATTTTTCTTTCAAGTACTCGTTTTCTCTTTCAACTAAATTTAACCTCTCGACAATAGGGTCGGTTGGAATTTCCGGTTCACATACCTCCTAGAAAAAATTTCTATGTCAACTTGATGGGCATAATTTGTCATAAACACGAAATGCAACTAGTTTTAAAAGAGAATATATATACCACATCCGAATCATAACAAGGACGAGGGCCGACGGGGACGGATATCAAAACCATGGCACTATATGTATAACAAACAACGTACGGGTAAGATAATTATACGAATAACTATATATCCAAATCACACAAACATCAATTTTTATATAAAATTTCATGAACAAGAGGCTCACCACAAGGTGGTGCCGGCGACGGGACGGTGCGGGCGATCGACGGTGGTTACGACGGAGATTTAGAAGGCACTAAGTAAACCACACCTACATATGCAAACTAAGTGTTATTTTTGACCTCAAATTGCATATAAATCAAATACTAGCACATATATATATCCTCCCAAATTACTAAACTCATAAATTAATCACTATATAAAGCATTGCAGGAGCTAATCTAGCAATGAGAGATGAAAGGACAAAGTTGCTAACCTTTGTGATCATTTGAATGGATGGGGGCCTACAAATCTTGACAAATTTTGGGCAAAATGTGTGATGAGCTCGAGAGGAAGAGGGGAAGAACAGAGAGGAGAGGGGAAAGGGGAAGAACAGAGCGAGCTCGGGTGGACGAAGGGTTTATGTAGGACGACCTTTAGTATCGGTTCGTGCCAAGAACCGGTACTAAAGGGGCTGGAGGGGCCCCAGTCTGACAACATCCTGCCACCACTCTCATTAGTACCGGTTCATGGCACGAACCGGTGCTAAAGGTTCACCACGAACCGGTACTAATGAAAGCGACCCGGCTAGCCGTTGGAACCGGCACTAATGTATACATTAGTGCCGGCTCAAATACAAACCGACACTAATGTGCTTCACGTTTGACCCTTTTTCTACTAGTGTAGCTAGCTAATAACAACCTAAATTAACCCCCCAAACCCCTAAACCAGCCCCTTAAAAAACAAAAAAAATCTCAGCTCGCCTTTTGGTCCCGGTTGGTGTCACCAACCGGGACCAAAGTCCCCCCTGCCTGGGCTGGCCGCAGCAGCCACGTGGAGGCCCATCTGTCCCGGTTCGTGTAAGAACCGAGACTAAAGGCCAAAGGCATTAGTAACGACCTTTTAGTCCCGGTTCCAAAACCGGGACAGAAGGCCCTTACGATCCGGGACAAATGGCCCTTTTTCTACTAGTGTTTGTCCCATATTCATGTGAGTGTTTATAATTGATTAGCACAACATCTACTCATTGTATTGGCAAATCTATAATTTTAACTAATTTTGTATGAGTTGTTGCTCTTTCCACTACGTTCTAAACAGATCATGGTTGAATTCAGAACTGTCTGCCTACAAATGACACATGAATATATTTTTCCATCAGGAGTTTAGAACCATTGGAATGGAGGCCATCGACGAAGCTCTGTTGACATGAGTGGTGACTGAACTAAAATAAAGCCCCTTGTGTCGTCTGCTAGAGCGACTCAGGTGGCACTAGGGTTCCTGAGCACCTCTAGCTTCTCTCCCCTTCTTTCCCCTCACCGCCATCCAAGGAGGTCACTGGGCAAGCTCGTGCAAGCCCCGGTGACGGTGGTGGTGAGTCTGCCATCGCTTCGGCTCCCATGGAAGACTTAGATCATGGGGTGGCGGCCCCGGTTGGTGAGGAACATCATATTTGTGGCAGATTGCGTACACGGGAAGGCGGCTAGTTGGGTAGTAGGAGGCGGTAGGCGGCTGCGACGTGGAGGTCTCTATTCCTCATCAAATTTGGAGATACATGCCCCTTCTTCTGTCGGATCTGGTGTAGTTGGGGTGCTTGGTAATGTAGATCGGGAACATGCCATACTCTAGGTCGGCTAACCTGACCCAATGGCAGCGATACCCTGTCGTCTTTACTCCGTGGAGGCATGTTTGTGGTCCCTTCTCTCTAGCCCGTCCCCTCTCCCGTGTGAAAGCCCAAAATCTGATCGGACTGGGCGGTGATGGCACACTGTGCATTGTTCCCTCCTTGGAGTCTTCATTTGAGGGTAATTTGGGGTTCGGTTTTGGGTGTCGTGTGGGGAGGGGCTCTAGATGTTGTCAGTTCTTGAGCGGAACCGGTGTCGTCATGTTGGGTTGCGCTCGGTGTGTCTCCTCATTCATGTTGGATGTTGTTCCACGGCGATGGCGTGCACGGCCTTGTTCTAGCGGTGCGGCACCTTTGAGCCAGTGGTACGGGATTATGGTCCCCTTCCCAGTAGTAGCGACAGTGGATGTCTCGGGCAACCGGTCATTTTTCATATGTGTTCTGTGGCAATGGATCAATGGATCCTCGACAACTTGTGATTTCGTCGTGATATTCCTATCGCCCTCCTGTGCGGTTGCTCCCGTTGGTGTTCTTGCTACACTCGGGTAGTCATGGCTTTTGGTGGCGTGGTTGGTGTGGTGTGCTCTCCATGCCAAAGTGGTCTTTGCCCTCATGGTCTCTGTCCATTGCTACCCCCTCCCTCGCTTGTGTTC
>NC_041392.1:714948403-714954573 GCF_002162155.2 Triticum dicoccoides
GGATAGAGTAACTGGTGAGCCAAACACCACTAATGAAGAGTGTGATGGCAACATGAGAAAGAAAGACATGCCAAAGAACATGTACAACGTCCTCGAGGAGTTGGAAGGATCGGCTTGTGTCATAGATAATCGAAAATGTTAACGCCCACACGTGTGGGCGTTTGCACATCGCCCACACGCCTCCATCACCACTCATTTTGCTACGTATAAATAGATGACATCAGCAGAATTTTTTTTTGTTTTCGGCTTAAAAATGTTGTATCTCCTAAATAAAAAAGCGAACTAAAAATCCGTTTTCACCATTAAATCCGTCTCGACGAGATCTTCAAAACTAGACCCCATGTTGATATATTTCGACGAATTTTTTTTTTGCCAGAAGTTGCCACGATGTTTACACTGCAGTTGCCATGTGGCAATTTTAGTTTGTAGATCATGGCAATTTTAGTATTTTGATGATGGCAACTCCAGTACTTTGACTATGAAAATTATTTTTTGTATGAACCATGGCAATTTTACGTGCATGTATCATGGCAATTTTAGTTTATGGTTCATGGCAAGTCTAGTTTCTTAATTCCCCGTTTTATAAATGTCAAAATTTACTTTTAAATATAGAAGAAAATAGCTGAAATATATCATGGCAACTTCAGTGTAAACATCATGGCAATTCATATGCAATAGACATGGCAACTTTTAATCCAAAAAAAAATTCATCAAAACATATCAACATGGGATCTAGTTTCGAAGATCTCATCGCGAGGGATTTAATGGTGAAAACGGATTTTCAATCAGATTTTTCGTTTAAGAGATAAAACATTTTAAAAACTGAAAATCCAAAAAGATTCCTACATGCATGCATGCGATGACGTGGCAATTTGTTTACATTAGAGACGTATGGTGCGTCTCTCTTCCTGCCACACGTGTGGCAGTTAGCGCGACCCTAGATAATAAAGGCGAGGCACCAGTGAGCAGAGACACGAGGTTGTAACATGTAACTAAACATCCTGAAGAAATTTATTTGTATATATTTAATAACTAGTGTATACGATTTGTTTTGGCTATTACCATTTGCTTACATTTCTATTGTTGAATGATTAAGAGGATGGTGATACCCAGCCCACGAGGGATCAAACTCGCTTTTGCATCTCACATATGTGGATTAGCCACGTGGGCGTTTGTATGAGTGCGCGCCTGTGTCTATTATCTTGAAAAAACATACGGATACCATCTACGTGCAAAGATTACTATATGATGTGTGGAGGTGTATCTCGTCCTAATCTCGCGGCGTTTGGTCAGTGGTTGTCTTTGATGCATCCGCTTGGATCCGGTTTTTGTTTGTCTTTGTTCATGTGTTTTCGGGTTGGATCCTTCCAATCTAAACTTCTCTTTATCGGTGGTGGTTGCTGTTCTGGTGCTTGGTGCTATGGGGTCTTAGCACGACGACTTCCCAACTGTTTACTACAACTAGTCGTGCCCGGCTCCGGCGAGGGTGGGCTATGACAGTGGCGCTTCTTCAGCTTGCTTCAGTACTTATAGTCGTCGTTAGGTGGTCTATAAATCTCGATGTAACTTTTATTGTTTTTATGTTCGATGTACAACTATGATTGGAGATGAATATATCCAAAGTTTCGGGGAAAAAGAGAGCTTTACGAGACTCCTTTCCCAACAATACAAGGTTACTATTGGACCAGCATGGTAAGGTTAGGTGTGTTCAAAAAAAAGGTTAGGTATATCTCTTTCCCCTAAAAGAAAAAGTTAGGTCTATCTCCGCTTCTTGCCAAAAGATATACCGCACTAGTATATATACTTGCCCCAGATCGATACGTACAAAGAGAGCTGAAATCGATGAAGCCGCGATCGGGGCGCCGCCGACGAGCCCGATCTATCCGTGGTGCAGGCAGCGGAGCGGACCGCATCAGCTCCCTCCCTGACGATCTACTCCTCCTGGTCCTCACCCGACTGCGCTGCGTGCGCACCGCCGCGCGCGCCGGCGTCCTCTCCCGCCGGTGGCGCGGCCTCTGGACACGCCTCCCGGCGCTCGTGTTCCGTGACGTCGCCTTCCGCTCCATCGAACCGGCGCTTGCCCATGCGGTCTCCTCCGCCTCCCCCGACGGGGTGTCCCTTGTCGACATCCAGCTTCCCAAGCGCGAGTGGTCGCTCCGCGCGTCGGCGCCCTGCGTCAGCGTCGCTTCGCTGCTGCGCGCAGCCGCGCGGCTCTCGCCGGAGCAGCTCTTGCTCGTCCTCCCGTGGGGCGCAGCCGCGATGTTCGAGGAGGTCGAGCTGCCGAGCTTCCAACGCGCCACCTCAATCTCGCTCACCTCCTGGTCCCCTATCAACCTCCGCGCGCCGTCCGCCGGTGAATCTTTGCCCGCCCTCACAACGCTCGTGCTCTCGGGCTGCACCGCCGACGGCCTCGCCGCCTTGGTTGCCCGCTGCCTGCGCCTGCGCACGCTCAGGTTCTCCCGCCCAGGCTCCTCATGCAACGCACGCATCCCGCTCGACATCACGGTCCGCTCCTCATCGCTGCTGGAGCTCGTCATCGAGGAGACCCAATCATGGGTGGACCGCATCGACATCGCCACACCAATGCTCGAGCAGCTGACCGTGTCCTCCCTTGCCGACTCCCACCTCAGGGTCTCCGTCATGGTGAGCCTGCTATCGGCTCCACCGGCAGCGGCAGAGAGACGACGACGACCTCCTGTGTTGCGCTTAGATGCTGTCAAGGTTAGTCCCCGCCTCCTCCCCTACTCTGCATAGGGCCTCCTATGTCAGTCTCACTCACAGGCTCCAACTACGTACGTACTCAAAGTCACAAAACATGTGTGATTTATATGGTTTTATATATGATGGAATTGTTTGCTCGAGCTTGCACAACTACTTTCGTGCCTTGGCTTCATGGACGCCAGATAAGGGCATCTCCAGCCGTTGGCCCCCTCAGGACGCATAAAAATCGCCCCCTGGGGTGAGCCAGCGATACAATCGGCGCTGGGGCGGTTTTGCGTCCAGTCGTCGCCCCCAGCTCGCCCCTAGGCGCCGAAATTGACCCACTTTGCAGCCCAATTTTGACGAATAAAGGGCTCATATGGGTGAGAATAGGCCCATATTCGGCGTGGTCGCCGTGTCTCGGCGTTCAATTATCAACACAATTATTTCTTATCACATATTTCATCACAGAAAAATCAAATACTTCAACAAAATAGTACAACAACAAATAGTTCAATATAAATTATGTAGTTCAACAAATAAAAACTCGTATTTCATCACACGACGTCCCCCTTGAGCCTCCATAGGTGCTCAATCAGATCTTTCTGCAGTTGATGATGCACCTGTGGGTCTCGAATCTCCTGACGCATACTAAGATAGGCAGTACAAGTTGCCGGTAGATGATGATCAACTTCGGCTAGAGGACCCTGCCTGTAGTATGGTTCAGTATCAAACACTGGGACTTCTTGCTCGCTCTCGATGATCATGTTGTGCAAGATGACACATCAAGTCATAATCTCCCACATTTGATCTTTGGACCAGGTCTGAGCGGGGTACCGAACAACAGCGAATCGAGATTGGAGCACACCAAATGCCCGCTCGACATCCTTCCTGCAAGCCTCCTGAACTTTCGCAAACCAGGCGTTCTTGCCTCCTGCCGCAGGGTTTGAGACCGTCTTCACAAATGTCGACCATCTCGGATAGATGTCATCTGCTAGGTAGTACCCCTTGTTGTATTGGTGCCCATTGATCTCGAAGTTCACCGGAGGAGAATGGCCCTCAACGAGCTTGGCAAAAACAGGAGAGCACTGCAGCACGTTGATGTCATTGTGAGTTCCTGGCATACCAAAAAAGGAGTGTCAAATCCAGAGGTCCTGTGTGGCTACCGCCTCAAGCACCACACTGCAACCGCCTTTGGCGCCTTTGTACATCCCCTGCCAACCAAATGGGCAATTCTTCCATTTCCAATGCATGCAGTCGATGCTTCCAAGCATCCCAGGAAATCCTCTTGCTGCATTCTGGGCTAGGATCCGAGCAGTGTCTTCCTCATTGGGTGTTCTCAAGTATTGTGGCCCAAACACTGCGACCACTGCCCGACAGAACTTGTAGAAACACTCTATGCTGGTGGACTCGGCCATGCGCCCATAGTCGTCGAGTGAATCACTGGGAGCTCCATATGCAAGCATCCTCATCGCTGTCGTGCACTTCTGGATGGAGGTGAATCCAAGAGCGCCAGTGCAATCCATCTTGCACTTGAAGTAGTTGTCGAACTCCCGGATGGAATTCACAATCCTGAGGAAGAGCTTTCGGCTCATCCGATAATGGCGCTGAAATGTTTTCTTGCCATGAAGTGGAGCATCGGTGAAGTAGTCGGAGTAGAGCATGCAGTAGCCTTCGAGACGATGGCGGTTCTTTGCTTTCACCCACCCCGGCGCCGAGCCACCTCGCCGCGGCTTTTCATTGCTCGCCAGCAGCTGGGCGAGGGCGGCGAGCACCATGAGATGCTCTTCTTCCTGGACGTCGGCCGCGGCTTCCTCCTCCAGCAGCGCGGCGAGCTCTTCCCCGTCATCCGAGTCCATCACCGAGACAGGCAAAATGCCGAACACCTTGCGCTCGGTGGGCGTGTACTCGCCTCTAAACCGCGCCTCCGCGGCCAGAAACGGCGGCCGGAAACGCCCAGCTGCTGTGGGAGGGGCTGCCACGGCGAAGCGCTGCTATTTTCCGGCGGGGAATGGCTATCTAGCGGAGTAGGGCGGCGGCCGTCGCCGGGATATAGCTAGTGGTGGCCGAGGGCGCGGGGGGTGCGAGGCGAGTCGGGGGAAGAAAACCTTGACTTTTCCCCTGTCGGTGTGGGCCAGGCGTGCTTTTCCCTAGCACCGGAGCCCCCAACTGCTCCCCAGCGCGGCGGGTTCGGCTTGTGACCGTCAGGCGGAAAAAAGGTCCGAACCGGCGATTTTCGTCATCCTGGGGGCGCGACTGGGCCGTTTTTTCGGCGCCGGCGCCGAAAAAGTGGCCTGGGGGGCCTGTTGGGGGCGCGGCTGGAGATGCCCTAAAGCGCGGCAAGTAGAGCAACATCTGTGGATGGAGGTTGCCGCCGACTTATCTATCTTGGACTTGGAGCTGCATCTCACAACTTTGGGCCATGTCTATGGAGCATTAGTCTTCTTTCTCCTCAAGATGCATCGGATTCGTACTGCCGTACATACCCTTAAGCTCAGGGTTGCCAAACTCGACCCGGAGACGACACCCACGGTACATATTCTCCTTTAGTGCCTATTATTCTTTTTCTTTTCTTCTCTTTTTTGATGAGGGGGCTAGTGCTTGTTATTCTTATGGGTTTGTCTACGTCTCAGTCGACTGAGATTTCGCGAAGTCTCAGTCGGCTGACATCATCACATGTAGATTAGGCCTGTTAACTAGCCTCTATCTGTTGGGTTGAATCCGGTTTAGCATCTGGGCTTATTTTCCTTTCCACTGTTTGTTTGTTTGTTACTTTTGGGCTGGGCCGTTCACTTTTGGGCGCCGCTCTCCTCCGCACGTGACTCTGCTGATCCCTGCTGCTGCCTCTCACAGCCTTGTCGTGTTGTAAACCGTGTGGCGCGGTGCGTGTAGGAAGGCAGGCGCGATGACCAACGACGAGGCCTTGTTGCTGGCGCTCAAGGAGACGGTCAGGTACGGCATGTTCCTCGGTACATGCAACTCGACCCTCTCCTCGGCCAATAAAAGAAAAAAGTTGAGTTCCAACCAAGTTAGAAGACATGCAATTGTGCAATTGTGTGCCAGCAATTGAGCATGCAACCGGCCACTCTCTCTCTCTTACTACCGTCGCCCCCTCCGACAAAACAAAGGACCCAATTGCAACCAAGTAAGAAAGACATGCAGTTGCGTGCCTAGTGTGGGACATGCAAAAAAGAAAAAGGTGAGTTGCAACCAAGTTAGAAAACATGGAGTTGCATGACTATAGTTGAGCATGCAACTGGCCCCTCTCTCTCTCTCTCTCTCTCTCTCTCTTATTGCCGCCCCTTCCCACAAAAGAAAGGCCCCCAGTTGCAACCAAGTTACAAGACATGCAGTTGTGTTCCTGGTGTGTGACATGCAACTAGCGCCTCTCCTCGTCTGACAAAACAAAAGCTAAGTTGCAACCGAGTTAGAAGACATGCAGTTGCATGACTATAGTTGAGATTGCAACT
>NC_041392.1:714955453-714967216 GCF_002162155.2 Triticum dicoccoides
GTGCAACTGGCCCCATCTCCCTCGACGTCGCCCCCTCCAACAAAACAAATGCCTCCTAGTTGCGACCAAGATAGAAGAGATGAAGTCGCGGTCCTAGTGTGGGACATGCAACTGGCCCCCTCTCTCGACGCCGCCCCTCCGACAAAACAAATGTCCCCCAAGTTGCGACCAAGTTAGAAGACATGCAGTTGCGTGCCTGTTGTTGGACATGCAACTGGCCCCATCTCTCTCGATGCCGCCCCCTCCGACAAGATGGTACAACCAAATTTATTTACATATAATAAAAAGTATTATTGTTGCCCCCTAAAATTAATTTAATATGGAAAATGGTGGCGATGTACTAAGGGCATTGTGCCACCAAAAATCTCCCTGGTGTGTCAACACACAGCAGAAAAACACAAAAAAGCAGCACATCAAAAAAGTTGTCCAAAAAAATAAAGAAAAGACAAACATAAGTTATATCCTACAAAACACACTCTCTTGTCCCTATTTAACATGACTTGATTAATTTTTGCTATCATGCTAGGAAAAGTGCATTGTTCCACTAAAGTGTTCAGAAAAAAAGTCATAGCATGAACTAATAAAGTGTTGACTAGTACTTTTGATGAATGGTAGACCAGAATATTCTCAGCTAAAAGAACCCAAAAAAAGAAAAAAAAACTTCTCTGAAAAAAGTACCTACAAGCATAGAAAAAAAGGTGGTGCTACTAGTTCTAAGAAAAAAAATCTATTATAGCTGCTTGGCCTTACTACTAACTTTAAGAAAAAAAATCTTAACTCGATATAGCCTCCTAAGAAGAAACTTACAAAAAACAAAATGAAAAATAAAAAATAAGTGCCACACTAGTAAAATGGGTTGGGATTAAAAATCTGAGAAAGGAGACAACACATACACTGCTAGTAAAAATGGATCCACTGAAAAAGATACATCATGCTCTACTTTCCCAGGGGATTATTTCAACATTCTACTGAGACACAAAAAGATTTAGTACCAAAAAAAATCGAACTCCTAGTAGAAAAAAATAGTTTCAGTAACCATACCAACACGAATCAAACATCTGTCCGTGAAAAAAACGAATCTACATTATATGGATACATGCAAA
Organism: Triticum dicoccoides; assembly: GCF_002162155.2. NCBI lineage: Eukaryota > Viridiplantae > Streptophyta > Magnoliopsida > Poales > Poaceae > Triticum > Triticum dicoccoides. The sequence continues at coordinate 714,956,557 of NC_041392.1, forward strand.
GTTGCAAACCTACATATACCACTAAAATTCAGCATACATCTTAATACACACGAACACAAAAAAATGAAAATCTAATAAAAAAAAACAAGAGCTACACACTGGGGGGCGATTCTCTACTTGAAAAGTACTAAACCAATATACTTGATACAAAATAAAAAAACTGGAACCGATACAACCCCGCTCAGATCTATGATATGCCGTGCCGTGCAAAAAAAAAAGGCAAGCAAGCTTGTGGATGACTCACCTGTCCAGCAGCATCGGCCGTCCTCTCTCGCTGGGAGTGCAGGAGCGCTCGGATTTTGGAAGAAGAGGAATGGAGAGAGTGGAATGGATAGAGATGAAATGTCTGCAGCTAACTGCTCCATTAACTACCATGGTGCCTGCTCCCCTTCCCTCCCAGCGGCCCGAGAAGAAAAACAAGATAGAACAAACAAACAAAAAACCCCACCCCACACAAACTGCCCCAGCCCACCCCGCACAAATGCTCACGGGTGGCCACACTTCGACGGAAAAAATGAAACGGGCCGGTCCTGCGCCTTGCACGGGCCGAAAAGAGGGACAAAGCGCTCCAGCGAGAATCTTCACGCGAATACATATCGGACGGCTGGCCAGTCGACTGAGACTTCGCGAAGTCTCAGTCGACTGATTTTTAGCATATCCGTATTCTTATTCCACGTGATGTAGTGCAACGTTAATGTACTAGCACACTGCCAAAAATAAAAATGTATACATACTAGTAGAACATATGTACTTGTTCAAAGGAGCAATTATTTTCTTATTGTAAATATATTCATTCTTGTTTGTACGCTATCTAATTGTTATTATTCTTATAGGAGGAAGAGGAATGCGGAGAGTGTTGTAACTGCGCGCCTACCAATAACTGGACAAGCAAAGTTGTCTCCTTGACAGAGCTTGCAGAAGTGGAAATCGACGGTTTCCAAGGAGACGACCACAAGTTTGATGTCCTGAAACATCTACTTAGATGTGCCCCCATGCTTAAAAGGATGACCCTGAAGCAGTCACACAAGGTCGCCCCAAGTGACGCAAAAGTTCATAACTTCTTCAAGGCACATCCTTTCGTGGAATGCTACTACATTTCATCTTCTGACACTGCACCTATGGCTTGCTAGCTTGATGAAATGAGACTTAAGTTCCACCGAAACCTTATTAGACACAAGTTGTTGGTGTCTTAGTTTCAGGTTATGCAAATTTGACAATTACCAAGTTTGACCATGCAAGTATGCACTAGTGGCCCATGGATGACAACACGCCCCCCAAGGGTGAAGGTGGTTAGGATAACTAGATCATGATTAACGCGCGTTGCTGCACCCATCTCTTTTTTCGATGAACCAATATGAGTTCCCATAGAAGGGTCCTAAAGATGGACATGATATTCTGTTAAAATTTGACAGCATGAATAGTTGAAAATCGTTTTACTACTTGGAATCAACATAATTTAGATCTGTCTTTCAACCAACTAAATCTTATAGAAGATCCAAACACTCAGAAAGTAGCCCAGCGCCAAAACTAGGATAATACAGAGTAGTAATACCCTACTATAGCATACGAGATGTACAGCAGAGTAAACAGGAAGATCCTAGGTAACTAAGTATTTATAAGTTGTACATAACCATGGAACCAAGCTGTTAGTTGATATCTTTTCTTGTTCTGTAAGATCCAGAAGAAGATATTGCAATCATCACGCAAAGTACATGGTATGATCAAACAAGAAAGAAAGCTCCTTATAACCTCCAAAACCTAAGATGACAAAAGTAGTAGAGAGGTGACTTGCTGGTTACTGCAACTGGGCATCTTGTTTTCATAATACTTAGCATCACACTGTGAACCCTCTGGCGCCAAAGCTAACCATCATTTAAAGAACAAATCCTGCAGGGTTGGCATTAGGCTCATACACAAAACTTGACCTATAATCACCAATAGTTGGCAAAGCCAATCGACCAAATGAAACATATCTTGAAAGGCTACATCATATGTACGCAGAATAATAGAAGTTAAGCAGTATTTTTAGAAAACAAAATTATAAGGGGTGGAGGTGCTGGTTGTGACCTGAGGAATCAAATCTCTCCTTGTATATTCTCCAGTACCGTGCCCAACTCTCAATTAAACAACACACAAGTAGAGTTGATGGTTAGCGTATAAAGAAACCAAAGCAATAGGCATTCCATTCTATAATAAGGTGTCGTTAGATGTGAACGACCATGATACGTAGCTGATTAGGCAGAAGGGTTCATGTTCTTTATTTTAACATGGCATCACATTTGTATTGCCGACAGTGACCTCCATGCTGACACAACAAAAACGCGGCTTAATGTGATTAGTCCTAAGGCGTCTCTCTCTCTCTCTCTCTCTCTCTCTCTCTCTCTCTCTCTCTCTCTCTCTCTCTCTCTCGCTCTCGCTCTCTCTCTCTCTATCTATCTATCTATCTATCTCTCTCTCTCTCTCTCTCTCTCTCTCTCTCTCTCTAGTGCTTGTTATTCTTTTCTTTTTCATTTTTTTGATGAAAGGGCTAGGGCTTGTTATTCTTATTCCGCATGATGTACTACAACGTTAATGCATTAGCACACTGCCAAAAAAAGTATGTATACATACTATTAGAACATATGTACTTGTTCATTATTTTCTTACTGTAGATATATTCATTCTTGTTTGTACACTAGCTAATTGTTATAATTCTTATATAGGAGGAAGAGGAATGCAGATAGTGTTGCAACTGTGCGCGTACCAATAACTGGAGAAGCGAAGTTGTCTCCTTGACAGAGCTCACAGAAGTGGAAATCGACGGCTTCGAAGGAGACGACCACGAGTTTGATGTCCTGAAACATCTACTTAGATGTGCCCCCATGCTTAAAAGGATGACCCTGAAGCAGTCACACAAGGTCGCCCCAAGTGACGCAAAAGTTCATGACTTCTTCAAGGCACACCCTTTTGTCGAATGCTACTACATTTCATCTTCCGACACTACACATATGGCTTGCTAGCTTGATGAAATGAGACTTTTAAGTTCCACCGAAACCTAATTAGACACAAGTTGTTGGTGTCTTAGTTTCAGGTTATGCAAATTTGACAATTACCAAGTTTGACCATGCACCTATGCACTAGCAGCCCATGGATGACAACACGCCCCGCAAGGGTGAAAGTGGTTAGGATAATTTATGTATGAAACCATTTCCGAATCCATTATTTTAGGATACGGTAACAGATTTTTTACATGCGACAATAATCTTATCCGAATACGAGTCCGGTTGATAGGATATGGGCGACGCTACGCGTCGGCCAGCGGATCTTTTTACAAGATCCGTCACCTCGGCAACTTTTTGATCCGAAGTCATCCAGCTACACGACCCTTTCCTCAGAAGTGCAACAAGGGCAGTGTTGCAGAACCCTTTGCAATAGACCTCATGTTGTGGTAACATTTGCAATAGTCTGTTGCAGAATTATGACTTTTTTCGTCTTAACTTTTTTACAATATGAGTGTGGTTGCGAAAGGACTTCTGCAACACAGATGATGCTGCGGAATTCTTTTTTCGTCTTAACATTTTTGCAACATGGATGTTGTTGCGGAAGGACTTCTACAACACGGATGATGTTGCAGAAAAATTGCCACGGTGGCAACGCACGCGTCCAGTGGCGGCCGGCAAGAAAAGGAGGAGAGGAGACCAAGAGAGGGAGGAAGGAAGGCAGGAGGTGGTCGAGGGGTCACCAACAACGGCGGGTGGCCGGGCTCGACGCGCAGCAATCAGAAGAGGAGCTGACCATGGCGGGGGACTGGCGTTCATGGTTGGCCGCGAACACGAGGATAAAGAAAGGTGAGGGAGGAAGGGAACGGGGTGCGGTGGTGAACGCAGGGCTCGACGTCGGCGGAGCTCCAGCGACTGGTTGAACGATGCGGCGACACGTGGATTGAATCGGGCGAGGTGGTGCCACAGCTCCCGGACTGATTTGGACGGAAGACTCCAGGGTTTTGCAACATCTAGTCTTTTGCAATCGGGAGTTTTGCAACATCTAATATGTTGCACTAAGAATCTAAGATGTACGTTGTGCGCCGTCTGATGAAATTCGGATCTGACGGCCGCGTCGGCGGCGGTCTACGTGTGATCCATCGGCAGATTCTAATTGTTTCCCATAGGATATGGTATTACTAATATACGGTGTAGTAGGATAATCCGTTTATTCTAGCCAGATAATCTGACCTTTTAATTTCCGATTCTGATTTATGGGTGAAGTTATAAGTATCAACTAGCAATGCATGAATGCCATCTTTGCTTAGGAGACAAAACATTCGCTTGTTAGTGATTTATTTGTCTAATTTTGTTATCATCTAGTGATTTATGTGTTAGTAAAGTATATAGGTATTAATATTTGCTCATTCTTTATGTATATTTTAGTTTAAGGCATTTATATATTTCTCATATATGAATATGGTAAATAACGTAGACTAAGGCATAGCCTAGTGGTGGAAAGGGGTTGACACCTTCCCACCCACCAAGGTTCAAGGCATAGTACTTGCATTTTGGGTTTGTTGCACCAATTATGTTGTAGGGGCTTTCCTTATAGTCTTTCCATCAAAAAAGGTAAGTAACCGTTTCCGATCCGACGTCGTATCGGTATGTACCATGCCCGAATCCACATAATCCCGTATTTGAATCCGCATTTGTTCTGCTGTCATATCCAAAACTAAATATGTGTAATACGATACGGTATAAGGGTTATCCATCTGAATCCGATTCGGTGTCACCCCGATGCCGTATCAGTACGTACCATGCCCGAATCCACATAATCCCGTATTTGAATCCGCATTTGTTCCGCTGTCAGATTCAAAACTAAATATGTGTAATACGATACGGTATAAGGGTTCTCCGTCTGAATCCGATTCGGTGTCACCCCTAACGTATTGAACCATCGTGTGTTGCAAATCGTTTCTGTGCGCTACCAAAGTTCATGCTACTGTTTCTTATCCTGTGATACTTCTAGGGGATCATAGTTTGCTCATCAAAATCAATTTTACAAAGAGTGAATCGTCTGGTGTTCATGTATCTATCACTCAAAGCACATCATTTTGTTGTGGTGTTTACTTTTGCAATGAAAGGGTTACGCTTTACACTTTTATGTGATATGTGTTCTGCCCATCATGATCATTTTCAATTCAAATTTGAAATTTGTCTCCAACTTACAAAGATGTTCTGCCTTTATTAGCCTGTTGCATAGCATGTTATCGTATAAAATGATATTTCTTTTTTATGCAGGCATGTAAACCTCGATGTCTGGCTACCATGGCTCGGCGGACGACGGCGGCATGTTGTATAGCATTTGCAGTTGTACGTGCAGACATATGCATATGCATCACTATTCGTTTGGCGTTTGAAAACTGAAACATATTTATTTGGAAGGACCGCTGATGCACATCAGTTCCTAATGTATAAATTTGATTGCAGATTAGGTGTGTGTATTACGTTCATGAATCCACTTGGTAGATTGTAGTTCAGATATGGATTGCAGAACTTGCAGTTTGTAACTTGCGCATTTCTAATCTTAAAGTGCAAATTTGATTCACTAGTTAAAAATGTTGTTATTGTACTTATATGTTGGAAGCATTTGTATTTCATGTAATATTCGTCAACTGGCCAAGAAATATTATGTTCCTCCATTAAATTGTGAGATATGTGTTGTTATGTTCCTGTCATGATAAATAATTGATTCCCCCTTAACTCGATTTAATAATCTCACTGGAAACATATCAATTATTCTAACTTTTGCCCTTGCAAATAAATTATTCAGACTTTTAATTGTACTAGCTCTAAACATTTTGATCATGTATTTTTCTAATAAATAATGAATCAATACAATTTGCCAACTTACTCTGTAAAAATGGTCATTGTTGCTCTGCCTTGATTATTATTACTATCTGACAGACGTAAATGTAGCTTCTTCAGTTTATAAATCCTCAACCTCACTCCCTGCTCTAATCTAGTTCTCAATAGCTGAGTCACAAGCTTGTTCTGGCACACGATTACTTCTTCAACACAGTAGCATGTCTCTATTTTCGCTGCTAGCGGTTTGGGTGGATGTAATAAGAAAGAACCAATATATTTTGTTGTTTCAAGGTGGTCACCTAATGGGCACCACGTATCCCCTTCAGCTTTGGTGCAGACACCATTGGGATGGTGATGGTCGCGTCATAACCTTCATGTTCGGCTAGTACACTTCATTGGACTACGTCCTCCTTGGCTGCTACCTCGACATCCCCTGCAGCGCGATGATAGTGGTTTCGCTGCAACTATGCGGTGTTGTCTGCCCCTTCCTTGGTTTTTGTGAGTCATTGATTTCATCTCCATCTCTCTGACCTGAGATGCCTTGGCCATTGAGCCGTGTCCACTTGTTGTGTTGGCCATCGAGCCAATTATTCAGTGTTCAGTTTTTCTGTCATTTTGATTGTGATGGTGGTCTTCTTGCCACTAATATGTCCATTTTGCATCATATTTTCCTACTATTATTTATGATGTTTTTATGCATAATAATGCTTTTTGAGTAATTCTAATGCCTTTTCTCTCATAATTTGCAAGGTACGCACAAAGAGGGAGAATTTCGGCAGCTGGAAATCTGGACCTGGGAAAGCTACGTCAGGCTACCTATTCTGCACAACTCCAAACAAGCTGAAACTTCACGGAGAACTTTTATGGAATATATGAAGAATATCGGAGCAAATAAGTACCAGAGGGGGCCCACCAGGTGGGCACAACCCACCTGGGCGCGCCAGGGAGCCCAGGCGTGCCCTGGTGGGTTGTGCTCACCTAGGCCCACCTTCGTTGCCCATCTTCTGGTATATAGGTCATTTTGACCTAGAAAAAATAAGGAGATGACTCTATGGATGGAACGCCGCCGTCTCGAGATGGAACTTGGGCAGGAGCACTTTTGCCCTCCGGCGGAGCGATTCCGCCGGGGGAACTTCCCTCCCGGAGGGGGAAATCATCGTCATCATCCTCACCAACAACTCTCCCATCTTGGGGAGGGCAATCTCCATCAACATCTTCAACAACACCATCTCATCTCAAACCCTAGTTCATCTCTTGTGTTTAATCTTGTTACCGGAACTATAGATTGGTGCTTGTGGGTGACTAGTAGTGTTGATTACATCTTGTAGTTGATTACTATATGGTTTATTTGGTGGAAGATTATATATTCAGATCCAATATGTTATTTAATACCCCTCTGATCTTAAGCATGATTATCATTTGTGAGTAGTTACTTTTGTTCTTGAGGTCACGGGAGAAATCATGTTGCAAGTAATCATGTGAAATTGATATGTGTTTGATATTTTGATAGTATGTATGTTGTGATTCCCTTAGTGGTGTCATGTGAATGCCGACTACATGACACTTCACCATATTTGGGTCTAAGGGAATGCATTGTGGAGTAGTAATTAGATGATGGGTTGCGAGAGTGACATAAGCTTAAACCCTAGTTTATGCACTATTTTGTAAGGGATCGATTGGATCCAAAAGTTTAATGCTATGGTTAGAATTTATTCTTAATACTTTTCTCATAGATGCGGATGCTTGCGAGTGGGTTAATCATAAGTAGGAGGTTTGTTCAAGTAAGAACAACACCTAAGCATCGGTCCACCCACATATCAAATTATCAAAGTAGCGAACATGAATCGAACCAACATGATGAAAGTGACTAGATGAAACTCCCGTGTACACTCAAGAACGCTTTGCCTATTATAAGAGACCGTTTTGGCCAGTCCTTTGCCTCAAAAGGATTGGGCTACCTTGCTGCACTTTTGCTACTATTATCATTACTTGCTCGTTACAAATTATTTTGCTATCAAACTACTCTGCTACTTACAATTTCAGCACTTGCAGACATTACCTTGTTGAAAACCACTTGTCATTTCCTTCTGCTCCTCGTTGGGTTCGACACTCTTACTTATTGAAAAGAGCTACAATTGATCCCTTATACTTGTGGGTCATCAGCCAACACAATCTTGTGATTGTGATGATGCCGTTGTTGAAATTGGTCCGTTTTCTGGTTAGGCCTTTGTGCTTCTTATATATGCTACTCCCTCCATCCCAAATTAATTGACTTAGATTTGACTACATATGTATCTAGAAAATAGATACATCCGTATCTAACCAAATATGAGACAACTAATTCGGGACAGAGGATGTATTTGTTTGCGTCTAAAAATTATTTAGATTTTTGTTAGTTGTTTGATGTTCAACTTGTTCTAGTGGTGGTTCTCCAGGAGTGAGAGCTGTTACTATTACGCATCCTAGGTTTGACTTATATTGTTCATGATTGGAAGATGATCCATTTGCTGATAAAATATATAACAGACTTCCTTTTTGGTACCCAACTACCCATTTAGCATGATTTGCATCTATATGCTTGCAAGTCGCGGTGAACCATCGTGTGCTGCAAATTATTTCTGTGTGGTACCAAAATTCATGCTACTCTGATTCTGATAGTATTTACTGTTCTTATATTCCTTTTCACATGATACTGTCTATCTCTAGTCATATTTTTTTGTAACAGTTTTATTACGTGTGGTCATCTTCTAGCTTATCTTGGTTCATGATGGAATCATTGTTGCATTTTCCTATAGCTTACTCCCTTGTGCTACATGTATATGATATTCATTGAGATTTGGTAAACATTTCGGGTCTTGTCATGAAACTGCCCTGGGTGTATAACATGATAACATATTTGTTACTTTAGTTGCATGACCATAGAGGATTTATTGGCCCTTCTTTCCTGGTTGCTTCCTGCTTGTAAGAACAATTACTATGTTTTATCTTTTTTCAACCCATACGAAAATGCAAGTACTTGTTTGTATGCCTTGTTCATTCTTATAATCTGTCCATTGCATAGTCCCTTTGGCATGATACGATCTATCTTTTCTCATTGTTATACATAGTCACATTATTGATACTGATCTATTATGTGTGATCTTGGTCTAGCTTATTTTGGGTTCATGATGGAATCATGGTTCCATGTTCCTGCAGCATGGCTATGTGTTTGTGTTGATTAGTATTAAATATTGGGATGCTATCATTTTGTGTTATGCCCATTCAAGAGACATGAGTTGGTTGTTTGAATGAATATTGTATGAGAGCATAATTAAAGAAAAAAAAACTAATTTTCAAGTCATGTTTGTTATAGGCTGAGGGAACTTGATGCTCTCAAGGGACACATGGAGTCGGTTGTCAAGCTGAAGGGACTCGACATCCAGCAATCCCTACACGGTAGGATGATCTGGGCTGCAGTTTCCTCTTCGCTGATGAGTTTGATGTGGTTGGGTTCCACCTCTCTACTATGTTATTTCCTGCATTTTACATGAACTTAATCAATGGATCATGATCCTGCAGAAAGCATCACTATTGATTTTCCATTGCTTCAGTTGCAAATCGCCATCACACGCAGCAAAAGATATTAACATGTGTGATGCCATGTGCATCAGGTTTCTCATTTGTACCGGTTACTTTATGAATCTGTAATGAGTGTGCATAGTATACTCCACCACGCATCTTTGTTGCTCAGGTGTGTTTCTTATCTGGTTCTTATGTTTAGGAACTGTGCTAACGTCCATACGTAGGGACTATTAGCGATAGATCCGGACGATTCATCTATGGTCACTCGGGCTGCTGTTGGCGAGTGTTGATTTCTCATTTTTTTAATACAAAAATAAACACATTCAGTCTAATCTTTTCCCTAACAGCTGCATACATGCATATAGGACAAAACTGTTGATGTCATTGAAGATTCCATCTAATTTAAAACTTTAAAATATTTGTAGGTCAAACCATCGCTCCGATTGAAAAACTGTTTTCACATAAAAGATTCGTCGCGACGATACCTTCGAAACTAGATCCCATGTTGATATATTTTGATGACTTTTTTTTTGGTCAAAAGTTACCACACCTAGACTAAATAAGTTATCACCCCTATGGTACGTCAGTTACCATCCTGTTTACATAAAAATCACCGGGGCATAAAAATGACTCCTCCAACATTCTCTCCACATACAAATGCATTAGAGCATATGAAACCAGATGTCATTGTAGATTCTCGCTATTTCAAAACTGTAAAAAAATTATAGATCAAACTGTCGTTTCTGATTAAAAAATCGTTTTCACTTAAAAAATTCGGTGCAACGAGAACTTCCAAACTAGATCTCATGTTGACATGTTTTGATCACTTTTTTGGTCAAAAAGTTACCGTAAAGTTATCAGTTATGTTATTTATCCAGAAGTGACCGGAGCTGTGTTTTCAACGACTTCTTTCCCCCTGGTCAACATTACCATGGTATTTATACCTAAGTTATCAGCTCGTGGTGCATATAATACCGTGCTATTTTGCATAGAAGTAACCAGGGTATATTTCAACAAATTTTTATTCGGGTCTAAAGTTACCGGGGTGTTTGTACCTAACTTATCAGGTCTGCGATGTGTGATTTACCATGCTATTCACAAAAAATTACAGGGGGAGGGGGGATATTTCACCAATAGCCCTCCCCCCGCCACCACCGTCGCCAAAGGTTACCAAGACTGGTGTACATAAATTATCAAGTCTGTGATGTGTAAGTTACCATGCTATTCCCATAAACTTACCAGGGGGATATATCATCAACCCCCCCCCC
>NC_041392.1:714967526-714978233 GCF_002162155.2 Triticum dicoccoides
AAGTTATCAGGTATACGATGTGTGAGTTACCATGTTATTTACATAAAAGTTACCGAGTGAATGTTTTATCAACTCCCCCCTCACCCCCACCCCCACACGAAAATTAATAGGGTGTTATCAACTTGAGATGCATGAAACTAGATATCATGATGATTGTACGTGAGTTATAGGAGAAATCCAAAGAAAAAGAACAAGATTTTTTTGCATTTGTTTTCTTATATAGTAGTAAAAAGGTTCAAATAGCTTCTTACCTTTCTATAGACAACAAAATGTAGTTGTTGAAATGGCAAGGATGCTGTGCATAAACACAAGAGTTGCTGGGTTCGAATCCTACATCCAGCAGTTTTATTGTTCGCACCCGTATTTTCGAAGAGAAAAAAAAGGCGATGGTTGAGCCTCCTGTGGAATCGCTACGTGCGTTCGAACGGCAGCGAAAAATAACGGCGACAGAGCGTTCGAACGGCAGCAAAAATAACGGCAACAGAAAAAGAAAAAAACGCAGCACGCGACGCGAGGGAAAACGGGAGGAGCGACGCTGCGCGATCGGATCGAACGGCAACCAAATCGTGCGGATATGTTGCAAAAATCCTGCCAGCAGGATTTTAGCTTTTCCGTTAGGATTATGTAAAAGTAGGACTTATGTGCATTTTAGTGTGTACGGATTACTTTGATTTCGCATCAAATCTTTTTATGCTTTACGGACCCCTCGTCTCAATTTTTTCTATCCTCCGCCACGAAATGCAGGGTATGGCTCTTGCCATCCGACATACAACCCTTCCGATCATTGTTTAATCGGATTTCTCAGAGGTCTTATTGACCTTATCACGTCGTGGGCTAGATCGTTCGGCGTATGGGCATCTGCGGTAGAGATTAAATCATGCATGAGCCGCAACTTATAGTCGCACGGAGTGTACTACTTTGGTGTAGTTAGACCATAGTCCCCCTTGTATTGAGCAACTTTTGCTTCTCGAGTGTAACTCTATAATTCATGAACTCCCTTTTCACCCCTCAAAAAAAACAAGAAGAATACATATTGAAAGATTTCAAAAAAAAACAAATAAACTGAAAATCATCCAAAAAATAAAATAGTTCATCTCAAAACTATATACAAGGAAAAGGCAAGACCGGATCTTCTAGCAATTAATTATGATATATGACGCAGGTATAGGATGCCTTGTTAGCTACGTATAAACGTTATATGGCTTCCAACCGTGAGAGTTTTGGATCCTTCGATTGGAAAGAAAAAATAGAGTTTTGGATCCTAACAAACTTATACTTACCATTATTATACCCTAATTTATGTGCGTATCACAACAACACCGCATACGACGGCTGGTAGGTAATTGGAAAGCAGATTCAATCGGTTCATCATGTCCTTCGCGGGTGTCTCTGTCGTCTCCAACAGCAAGCTCCTTGGCTCTCCTACCTCCCCGACCACCTCCAGCGCTGCCGAGGCCAGCGGGTACCACTTGCTTGTTGTCGAAGGCCACTCGCGCACCCGCGCACCCATCCGATCTCGCAAGTTCACGGTCGGAGGCCATCGCTGGTGCATCCTCTACTTACCTGACGGCCATCACCTCTACAAGGCCGGTTCCATATCGTTGGTTCTTTTCCTCGCCGAGAGTACCGCTGCAAAGCCTGCAGTGAAAGCGCAGTTCGAGTTTAGTTTCGTGGACGAGAGCTTGAAGCAGGAGTCGACACGTATCCGTGACCATACCCAAATATTTGAGCTCAGAGGGTTGGACGGAGCCTACGGATACGGAAGGTTCGTCGAAATAAACTCCTTGGAGAAACACCTCAAGGATGACAGTTTCACCGTCAGGTGCGATATCATTGTCAGCAGTAATGTAATTGAGGTACCGGTGCCGGTGACTTTGTCTGACAAGCATCACAATTTCAAGGGCTCTTTCGACATGAAAAACTATAATAATTGGCTACCACGGTGTGTTCTCACCGCGCTTTCTACAATAAATGGGATGGCAGCAAAAGTCAAGAAGGAGAAGATGAGAGCGAAGAAGATCCAGGTCTTCGTGGTCGTGCCGAGGCACCACTACAAACCTGTCACCCTAGTCGCCCTAGAAGTCTCAACCGACGACACCGTGGCGAGCGTCAAGGGCAGGCTCCACGACATGGAGGGCATCCCGCCAAAACGGCAGCGACTTGTGTATGGCGACTCGGCCCTGCCGGACGACGACGTAACAACCCTGGCCGACAATGCAGCTAGTGGAGACGATGCAAGTATTCGTGCACGCGCACCGCACCCTCATATTCAACGGCCTCGAGAGCAGCGACACAGTGGAGAGCTTCCGCGCCAAGTTCGAGGAGCGGGAAGGATGCCCGCTAGAGCAGCAGTGGCTCAACTATTGCGGCATGCCGCTGAAGGACGGCCACATGCTGGCCGACTTCGGTGTCCCACTACCGGACTCGCGGTCTATGCCTACGGCCAAGGGCCGTCGGCATAGGTCCTTTGCCGTCGGCATAGATCTATGCCTACGGCTGCCGTCGGCATAGACCCGTCGGCATAGATATTGTCAGCGTAGTCTTGTCAGACCGTCGGCGTAGTATAGCCGTCGGCATAGGGATCTATGCCGACGGCCGAGGTCAGCCGTCGGCATATTTAGCCGTCGGCAGTGTTTTTCCGTCTGACGGCAACGGACGGCACCGTCAAAAGCGCTGACAAGTCATGGGACGCCACGTGGCAGAGGTACGCCGACGGCTTGGCCGTCGGCATAGGTAGAAATCTATGCCGACGGCCTAGCCGCCGGCGTACCTCTGCCGCGTGGCGTCCCGTGGTGCTCCTGGTGGCAATCTATGCCGTAGGCATAGTCCTGCCACGTGTCTTTCCCTGGTTTCTCCTGGCGGCAGGGCTATGCCTACGGAATTATGCATAGTTTTTTTTATATTATTTTCCCTGTTTTCTCTTTTTCAATTCATTTGACAGCATTTCAAAGCAGAATAATATGGAATTATGCAGAAATATGACAGTTCATCATCTAAACATACTCAAGTTCATCATCATCATCTAAACATAGTCAAGTTCATCATCATCATCTAAAGATCATCACCGGCGGAAGTTCATGAACATAAAAGTAGTGCAAGACATGGAACATCATAAAAGTAGCAACATGAAAGGCATGGCACGACGGCCACATGCAGGGAATCATCATCGACATCAAGCAAGACCACCTCCGCCAAAACCACCACCAAGACCACCTCCGCCAAAACCACCACCACCAAGACCACCTTCGCCAAAACCGCCACCGCGACCACCATCACTCTGCCAGATCGGAGTGACTGGGGTCGACGGAGCAGTAGTCGAGCCACCGGTCCCCTACATGTTTCAGAAAAGATTCTAACGGTAAATATGATATGATAGTGTTGAATGAACGAAAACTAGTTTGCCAGTAGTTAGGCAAATGTACTAACCGGACCATCACTGCCTAGTGCCACCCATTCATCGAACGTGGGCACGTGTGGGGGTTCTCCCGCGGGTGGTGGTGGGGGTCCCATTTGTGGTGGATCCGTGCGGTTACTCCAAGACGCCAACATAGCCTGAATGTTAGTTAAACAAGCAAACTAGAAGGTCAGAAGGAATGAAAGTGCAAAATTTTAGCTTGGTTTTAAGAGGGCAAAACTAACCGCCATCATCTGACGGTTGTAATCATCATTTGCCTTCACTCGTTGCAAGTACTCTCGCACCTCGAGATTCCTATGCTCGACAAAGGCCTTATATGCCTACATAATTTAGGTTGTTTCTAAGTGAGCAATGCTGAAAATGAACTGAGAATGCTAGAGAGAAAAAGATAAAGGGGAAGTACTTACAGCATGCTAGCGGGCTAAGGGAGTCTGTGAACGCCCCGTACTCTCTAACTGGCTCGGGTTGGTAGACCGAAGCCGTGTGTACGAGATCGAAGGAGTTATCAAGCCATCGAAACACAGATACCGGCCATGTGACTTCCCCTGGATGGCCACCACCGTCGTGTCGTTGATCTGAGACTGGGCGACCTCAGGAACAGGAACATCCGGATGCAACTTCTGATAGTGCTGAGTGTAAGACTCCAGGTGCTCCTCGGTCTTGCCGTAGTACTGGCTCTCGCCCTCCTTGGGATGACTCTGCTCGCGGGCCAGCTTCCACGACTCAATGTCTGAGAGCGGCCTCTTCAACTTGTCCTCCTGCAACGTCAAACAAAAGTTAGCCATACATAAGAGCATGACGGTAAAGAAGAACAAAAATGCATCATGCATATAGATATACCTTCATGGCCTTGAAGCCCCAGTGGTTCCTGTTTCCTTGGCCGTGTGTCCCGTCTTTTCCACGGTTAGCCCGGGCCTTGATGCTCTTGGCAGCAAACTCTGCATCGTCGCCGAGCCACCTATCCACCAAACTCGCCCATCCGTCATGCCTTCCATAGCACCAACGAGGAACAACCTATGCAAATTTTGGAAGCATGACATGTGAGCACGAAACATATAGTTGAATGCTTGAAACAATGATAAGTTAGTAATTGTTACCATCATGAACTGCTCCCTGTTCAAGGTAAGTCGTTGCCTCTGCGCTTGAGTTTTGGTCATCTTTTGTTGAAGGTAGATGTGGTAGTACTGCGAGACGGCAACCCAGCGCACCTCGTACTGCAACTGACGAGCTTTCTTCTTCGCAGCCGCAAGCAAGACCACGTCGGCTCTGGCCTTGTGCTCGTCAAGAACTCTATAGAGTTGCTGCAATCATGCATAAACGAGAAGCAAACAAGGCATGAATTGAGTGATTCAATAATAAACTATGAACAAAACTGAAGACAAGTGATTCAGAAGAGAACTTACCCAAAATTTGGTGATCACGGCCTTAGCGGCCGTCCCGTACTCCGCGTTGCTACAAGCCTCGTAGTGGGCCCAGCTCGTGGCCAAAACCCGCAGCTGCGGGTCCCTGTCTGGCCGCTGGCAGAATAGGCCAGGCCAAAACTCCTTCAACAGGACAGTGATAAGGCCATTCGGTTTACGGCCCTTTCCGCGAAGGATCCAGTTTCTGCAAAAGAATCAAATGATTGCCATGTGTACAATAAGAAAATGTTGTCATGTGTTGAAAATATGATTGAGAGGCACTTACTCTGTCCCCACAGGTTCAATGAGCCACTTGTGCTCCTCGATAGAAGGTGGTGTAGGTAGTCCGGCATTACCACGCAGCCACCCCTACGGAGCACCCGGTGGCAAGTCACCCCACAACTCGGGATCAACATCCCCTCCACCCTCCTCGCCCTCCTCCTCACCCTCCTCCTCGGCCTCCTCCTCCTCGCCCTCCTCCTCCTCGCCATCAGGAACATACTCCTCCTCCTCAGACTCAGAAGGTGCCTCTGTATAGGAGGGCATCGAAGAAGACCCTCCTATTTCGGACACGGCCTGGAGTTTTTTGCCCCGACTGCCTCTCCCCCCACCTCCTCCTCCTCTAGGGGCTCTCCCCCCACCGCCTCCTCCTCTAGGGTCTCCTCCCCCGACCCCTCCACCTCCCTGTGAGGTGTCATCCTCGCGTAGTCGGGAGGGAACCTTGTGGGCTCGTCCACTCCGAGTAAGTCCTTTGAATTTACTGAGGAAACTGGCGCCGCTAGACTTGCCCATGATTAGCAAACCTGCATTGAGAAGAGAATAAACAATTAGTAAGGATATCAATTAAACAAGCATACAGGAAAAACATTAATACCAGAAGAGCACATTAAGCATACTATTGTAATGATCATTAAAAGAACTTACATTTTCTAGAACCCATATGAATCATCACTATTGTAATCTATTTGTGGACCGGTCTCATCATCACTATCACGCATATCTTCTTCGTTGTCTGACGGAGGTGGAGGCTCTTCCTCATCGTCAGCGTCTTCATTTAACTTTTCAAGCATAATTATGTCTCTTTGATTCACAACTGCCTCACCATCAATCCGCGCGACGTTGTTGTTTGGGTCCAGGTCAACATAACCCAAGTCATCATCCTCATTGTTTTGGACCACGTCATCATGTTCCTCTTGATAGAACACTCCCTCGTATGTCATGGGGTTTATGTTGTATTAATCATCATCATTCGGGTCCGGTAGCTTACCATGCGGTGACACCTTGAACACAACTTCCCAACCCTTTAGGTACTCTTTCTGGCATGGGTAAGGCAGATAATATACTTGTGTGGCCTGGGTAGCGGCGATAAATAGATCAGCTCCGACATAGACGGTTGATGGTTTAACTTCAACTAAACCAACAGAAGGCGTATGTCTCAGACCCTTTTTGGGGTCGAACCATCGGCATTTGAACACGGTGAGACTTAGGTGTTCGCGGCCACGTTTGAATATAAGCTCGTATATTTTTCCTACCCTTCCGTAGTAATCTACTTTATTATCTCCTTCAGTGAAGACTCCGGTATTTATGGTTTTGGGATCAGGCCCATTGTTCTGGTGCTCCTCTGTATGGAAGTGATACCCATTCACATCATACTTTTGGCATGTCATGACGACAGGGTCAAAACCCATGGAAACCCATCTCAATTCTTCATCAATTGATTCGGTCGGATCATTTCCCTACAAGTTTAATTGAAATTATAGGGTGCATGAGTTTAATTGAAATTATAGGGTGCATGAGTTTAATTGAAATAGGTAATAGGGAAGTGTGAAAAATTACTTTCTCCATGAACCACGCAACGAAATTTTTCCTTCCATCAGCACCCTTTCGGAGAAGAGCAAGTGCCTCCGCTTTAGTAGGAGGCAGCATTCCCGTCCATTCTTCTTCAACGAATTGACTACAATAAGAAAAGCGGTATAAGAACTAGGCAAAGTGAACATAATGAATTGACTAAAAGAATGGTGCAAAGGTATTACCTCATCCACTCATCCTCGACTTCCTTGATGCTGTGCAAGATATAGAACATAACATCCTCCCACTCATCTCGTGGCATGAGATAAGGTTTCGAGCATCCAACCCTACCACCTTGCCCGATGAATAGAGGCAACTTGGGTTTATACTTGGGTTCTTCTATATTGTATCGAGACACCTTATTGTGCAACGTGGGAACATGGTCCAGATAGTAGGCTGTCCTGAGGTCTGCCACCTCCTCTAGGATAATTGCCTCAGCTATGGAAGCTTCAATCTTAGCTTTGTTTCCACATTTCTGTCTCAGATGCTTGTTCTGTCTCTCAGGGCCGTACTGCCAACGATTCTGCACAGGGCCCCCCAACAATACCTCGTCCGGGAGGTGCAAAATGAGATGTGTCATCCGAGTAAAGAAGCCTGGCGGGAAGATCTTCTCTAGCTTGCATATCAACTCCGGCGCCTTCTTATGCATTTCTTTTATCTTCTCAGGACATACTTCTTTAGCACAAAGCGTGCGGAAGAAATGGCTTAACTCCGCAAGCACACACCAGACACGCTCGGGAACATAGCCCCGAACCATCACCGGCATAATCCGCTCAATCCATACATGATAGTCATGACTCTTGAGCCCGGTCACTCTGCCCGTTGAAAGATTGACCCCCTTACTTATATTCGACGCATAACCATCAGTGAACTTCACGACGTGTTTCAGCCACTTGAATGCCTCCATATTATGATCCTTTTTAAGTACGAAGTCAGCATCTGGCTTGAACCAAGATTTTCGACTGCCTGTGGGAGGCTGCATGTGTAGACGTGGTCTATCACAAATATTCTGTTGATCAACTCTAGCATTAACATTATCCTTTGTCTTATCAGGAATGTTGAGGATCGTGCGAAAAAGGGACTCTGCGACATTCTTTTCAGTGTGCATCACGTCTATGTTGTATGGAAGTTTGAGGTCCTTAAAATAGGGAAGCTGCGTGAAGGGGGTAATGTGAGTCCAGTTGTGTGTCTCACCATATCCTTCAAAAAAATTCCCTTTACCTTTTCCTTTGCCCTCGCCCTCGTCTTCGCCTGTGGCTTTGCCTTTGCCTTTGACTTTGCCTTTGCCTTTCCCTTCACTGGCAGGCTTAAGAGCTTTCAGCTGAGCAAGCACATCCGCACCAGAAAACGTTGGAATCTCGTTTATTTCATGGACAACTTTGCCTTTTGTGAAGTTCTTCTTGTCTTCCCTATCAGGATAGTCTGGAGGGAGGAATTGTCGATGCAGGTCAAATGCAACATACTTGCCACCCTTCTTCAGCCAAATGAAAATCAAGGTCTGCATGCACACTGGGCAAGGCATCTTTCCACTTGTACACCATCCGCGGAACAGGGCATAACCGGGAAAGTCATGCATGCAATATTGTAGCCAAACTTTCATCAAGAAATTTTTCTGCAGATGTCGGTCGTATGTCAACCTCGGGAAGTACCAAGAATGGTGCAAATCATCCACCAACAGCTGCATAAACACACTCAAATTCTTCCCCGGATATTCAGGCCCCGGAATTATAAGCGACAGGAACATGGTCTTGCGTTGCATTATGGCGCCTGGAGGGAGATTGAGCGGAATAACAAATACGGGCCAACAGCTGTATGGATTAGACGACATACCATATGGATTGAACCCATCACTTGTTATAGCAATTCTGACATTCCCAGCCTCGGCTGCTTCCTCCGGGTACTCTATATCGAATGACTTCCATGCTTCACCTCCTGATGGATGTACAAATTTTTTTGGATTGTACCTTTTCCCTTCCTTGTGCCACTTCATCATTTTGGCAGACTCCTCAGTGATGAAAAGGCGCTGCAGTCTTTTTATAAAATCAAGATACCGAAGAACCTTCACAGGGATTTTTAGCTGCTGCTTCTGACCATGCTTATGAACCACCTCAATATACCGAGAGGAACCGCACTTCCTACAGTACTTGTCATCCGCATACTCATGCCTAAACAAAAGGCAATTCTTTGGACAAACATGTATTTTTTCATAGTCCATGGAGAGCGCCTTCATGATTTTCTTTGTAGCGTACATGGTTTTCGGCAGTTCATGGCCCTCAGGCAGGCTGTTAGCCCATACTCCCAGAAATGCTTCGAAGCAACCTCGGCTACAGCCGTACTCAGCCTTGACTGCCATCAGTTGCGAGATGGCATCCAACACAGACAGCTTGGCACCCTCATAGAGAGGTTTCTTTGAGGAGGCCAAGATTTCCAGGAAGGCCCTTGCGGTTTCCTCCGGCTCCTCCGGTTCATTCGCTGAATGTGACGGAGGTGTCGGCTGTGCAGCAAAGACATCATCTAGCATGTCTCTAACCCCATCGTCCTCATAACCAGCGACGCATTGTCGTATCACATCCTCTCTAACACGGTCCCACTGGGCAAAGTTTATCGGCATATTAAAGTTGGGCATAAATCCATGCGTGCGAAGGTGCTTAGTCATCTCACTCTTATCTCTGCGGATACGTCTCTTACATCTGGCACACGGGCATTCTGGCACCATCCTCATTGGACTAATATCTTTTTCAAAAACATATCAGTTTTCTCGACCCACTCTGTTGTTACTTGATTCCGACGGAAAAACCCACTATACATCCACTGATTATCTGTCATCTCTGCTTTATTGGAAGCCACACAACAAAATTAAGGATTCATTTAAATTATTCACATCAATATTTTATTTTTTACAAGGTTGACAAGAATCGACATTTAATCCACCTACATCTCTAATAGGTAAAGATGGGTCCTAATCCCCGCTGTTCTCCAAATACACGTCTCGGCAGTGCTATGGTGTGCATCCGGAGAACAACAGGGAGGCGCCGCCGAAATCCTGTCTCGGAACAGGGTAGAGCATGAACAACGTACCCAATCTACACATCCTCGGGCTGTCCGTGGAAAGCGCTGGACAATCCGAAAGAGCTGCGGTGATAAATATGCAATTGAATGCATATTTATCGATGCAACCCTTTCGGACGGGAGACCTAGGTTACGCGACTTGATGTGAAAATTTAATCTAGTGACATGGAAAAAAAAGTGGATGAGGTCATGGAATTGCTGCTCACCCTCCGATGTAGTCGATCAAAGGAGAGGGACGATCGTGGACCAACACCTCCAACATCGACGATCACTCCACGAAGACGGAACACCACAAATCCTGTTAATTACACCGAGTGAAAAAAAATAGGTCATCACATATCACATAAAGCATTGACACTATATTATGAACCAACATGAAACAACATCTCAAATTGCAAAAAAGCTTTATTTAAGTGTCCTATGGAACAACATGACCTAACACTAAACATGACAAATAACGTATCATATGAAACAACATGACCAAACACAAAACTTACAAATATTCATCAATCCATCCATCTAACAAAATTTCATCCATCCATCTATCACAAATCCATCTAACAAATTCATTAATCCATCCATCTATCACAAATTCATCTAACAAAACATAACAACATTCATCAATCCATCCATCTACCAATATTCATTAATTCATTTAACAACTAGTAACATAACAACTATCACAAATTTCATCCATGCATCCATGCACATAACAACTAGTAACATAATGCAAAAAAAATTCATCCATGCATCCATCTCACCGCTGTAGGGGTCGCCGGGGCAGGGGCCGGGACAGGCGGCGGGGCCACCGCTGCACGCCGGAGGAGGGCTCTGAGCCCCGGCCGGCACGGCGAGGGCCGAGGCCCGAGCAGGAGGGAGGCGGACTCGGGGCAGCCTGGCTGGGGCGGCGCGGCGCGAGGAGGGTGCGGAGAGAGGCGCGGCGCGAGCAGGGGGCGGGCTGGAGGCGACGGCGAA
>NC_041392.1:714978364-714985064 GCF_002162155.2 Triticum dicoccoides
GGGGTGGCGGCGCGGCACGAGTAGGGAGGAGAGGGGCGCGGCGTGAGGAGGGGGCGGAGAAGGTCGCGGCGGCGACGCGGGTCCGGGTGTCGAGGCTGATGGCGGCGGCGCAAGGAGGTGGGCGGAGAGCGTGGCGGCGGCGGCGTGGGTCAGGGTGGAGCGGCGGTGCAGCGTGGCGGGTGGGGAGTCGGGGGCGCGATGGGGAATGGGTGGAGGGGGCGAGCCCGTGAGTGGATAAGGCAAAGTATGCCGACGGCTAAGCCATCGGCATAGCTGACGATGCCACATGGCACCTATGCCGACGGCTTAGCCGTAGGCATATATTTTTTTAGATTTTTTAATATTTTCTTATAGTTATATTTTTCCTTTTGTATTTCATATAGATTTTTAATTTTTTTATAGTAATTTTTTTCCATTTTATGTTTTTATGTATTATTATTTCATATAGATTTTTTAATTCTTTTAACCGCTCGACCCTCTCCTCTCCCGGAACCACACAAAGGGGAGGGGAGGGGAGGCGCCGAACTCGAGTAGCTTCGTCCGCCGAGGCCGTGGCCTGGTCGCGGGTCCGGGAGCGCCATGGCCACCGCCTTGCATGCTCGATTTGGAGCTTAGTTGGTCAGGTGAGTGAAGGGGGAGGGGGTCGTCAACGGTGGGGGTGGGGGCGGCGGCGGATCCAAGTCCGTCGGAGGGAGATGGTTGGCGCTCCCAGACACCTGGGAGCAACATCCGGGCCAAACCCACAGCTACATCCCCTCCATGTAGACCCGACGCGTCCGTTTCCCCCCTCCGGATGCCGGCGGCGGCGCCGTCCGTGAGGGGGGCCACACCCCGAGGACATGTGCCGCCTCTTCGGACATGCCACCACACCACCCCGCATGTATGAGGGCCCGGTGCGACGCTCCGGTGGCATTGCTACCCCCAAGGGCCCGGTCCCGCCTAACCCTGTAGCGTTTGACCACGGGATCTAGCCCTTTGACTTTGCATAGACGGGCTTTGACCAGTGGACCTCTCCACCCGGTTGTGTTAGGTCAACCCATAGGAACACTTTGGAGCAACAACCGGGCCAGACCCACAGCAAGATCCCCTCCGTGTAGACCCGACGCGTCCGTTTCCCCTCTCTAGGTGTCGGCGGCGGCGCCGTCCGTGAGGGGGGGGCACACCCCGGACACGGGTGTCGGGCATTTGCAACCGCCACAACACTTCTAGACTTGTGAGAGGCCGCCTACGCAAGATTTGGCGGCATGCTAGCCCCCGGAGGCCGCCGGCCACACTCGTAGACGCGCGAAGAGCAATCCGCGTAGAGGGAATTTTTCGGATACTTCTCCATCACCAAAAATTATGAAAAAATACCATCGTTTCTATAGCACATGTGCCCACGTCGTGCAAAAAACTCATGATTTTATCGCGCTCCGAGTATTTAATAATAGAGACGTACAATTTACCCCTCAATAAACCCCAACGTGGTATACTACACAACCTAACATCCATGGCAAAGTGAGTTGAGATCCTGCATGCGCCTACGTCATGGTAGTTTCAGCAGTAGGTCGCGACTGGGATGCACGAGCCCGAGCTTCTGCCGCTCTCTCCAACACCTTGAGCAAGTGTGCTTCCATGTTCCTATTACGTGTCATCATTGATAATAGAGCTGTACAATTCCACAAAACATTCATTTTATACTCCAAGTCAAAAAAACTAATGTACACATAATGTAGAGGCGCGTCTTAAATAAATTGCAGAGCATAAATAACTTCCGTGTTCAAGGAAGCTTGTGTTACTTTTCATGGATGAGATGAATCGCATGGACCTCAACTATGCCACTCTCAAGTTAGCCAAGATATGGTATGGCTTACATCAATTGTGTTTTTGTAGAGTTCATTCAGCAAATCCACTTGCATGTTGTTACTTTTCACCATTGGTGGATCTATATATTCTTGCACCAACTCCATGACATGATTGTCCGTTGATAGAGGTTCATTCCCCATGTTAGGGATGGCCCGTAGTCGCGACCTTGCAGCGTAGGTGGTGCCCTACTGGCGGAAGTATGGCTACTCGCAACATCCAGATGCTTAGCGGCAACACGTGGCGTATCCCAACCTTGTAGTGCTGGCCCAACGGGCCAGGGGCGGACCCAGGAAAATAATTGAGAGGGGGCAAAAGAAAGTATGGCCATATGCATAAATGATAAATCAACAAGAAAAAAAACATCCATGTAAACTAAAACGCGGGAATAATCACTTTATTATCCACATGGTACCCAAGTTCATTGAAATGGGAAAGGAAACTAACCATTTGAGAAAAAAAGTAATAACAACAACATAACCATATCTTGTTCTGAAGTTGCAAAAGAGAACATTGACACATTGTTCTAACACTTAATCTACAACCTGCAACAACAACGAAAAACATGATCAAAATTGAGAGGGTGGAAACGTTGAAGAAGGCTGGTATTAAAAAAAATAGTAAGAGCTTTAGGCCCAGCATTACCTTCCGTTTCATCCCACGACGTTCTTTCACCGCATGAAAACGTTTAACTATCACTTCATTTGGAATTTCGTTCAACAATTCTTTTTCTACAAAGCAGATAAGGCTATGGTTCATAAAATCATCACTAATTTTGCTACGTAGAGCATTCTTCACAATCTTCATAGCTGAGAAGCACCTCTCAACGGTTGCAGTGGCAACATGCAAAGTAAGTGCTAGCTTTATAAGTCGGTATACTAAAGGATAAGAAAGATGCTTCTTTGTAGTCACCATTAGTTTAGCCAGATCACCAATATTATTCAAGCTGGCAAACCTTGTATCATGGGTTACATTATCCAAATAAAGATCAAGTTCATGCTCAAGACCCACCAAATCATTGAAGTCATCTGGGTAAAACTGAGCCAATTTCTTCAACTTCTCAACATTATAGTGACCAAACTGATCACTTGGAATCAAAGCTGACATACAACAAAGTAACTCAGAATTGATAACATTGAATCTGCTATTTAACTCTTCTACCAACATATCTAGGACAGCAAAGAAACAATCAATCTGATAATGATGCTCATTGTTAATACCGGTCCTTTGCCTTATCTTCTTTGGATTCATGTAATCATTTTCCATGTCCATCACTAAAATGTCATTCTTCTCACAAAAAGAACGTACCTTGTCTAGAAGATCATTCCAACCATGCTCAGATCTAAGCTTTAGTAGCTCTCTCTTAGTAGATTCCACATCTGATATGGCATTAACAATGTCCATGTCCTTTCTCTAAAATGTTTTAGATAGCCCATTTGTTAAAGCAAATATAATCATCATCATGTGTAGATAGAATACAGAATCAAATGATTGAAAATATTTCAGAATCCCACTGGCTTGACGTTTCTTAACAGGATCAGTGCCATCTTCCTCAACATATTCTAGCACTTTAACCACTGATGGAAACATCTTTGACAAACCTACCAAAGTTCTATAGTGAGAGTTCCATCTAGTATCTCCTGGCCTTTGAAGAGAAAGCTCTTGATTTAGTCCAGTTCCTGTAGCAATCTCACCCTTACCAATTGCTTTCCTCACTTCTTCTTGATGATCCACTCTAAGTTTATCCTTTCTCTTGCAAGATGATCCAACAACAGTCACCATAAGTGATATCATATCAAAGAAATCTCCAACATCAGTAATTTTCTTTGCAATGGCCACAACAACCAAGTTAAGTTTGTGCGCAAAACAATGTACAAAATAAGCTGAACTGTTATCTCTCATAATTTTTGCTTGCAAACCATTGAACTCACCCGCCATGTTGCTTGCACCATCATACCCTTGTCCTCTCACTTGTTTTAAACTCAAACCAAACTTTGCAATCATAAAATCAATTTTGGACTTGAGAAAAGTAGTTGTGGTCTCCTCAACATGAACAACACCTACAAACCTCTCATATGACAGTCCACCACTCACGTATCGTAGAACCAATGCCATCTGCTCTTTGTCAGAAATATCACGACACTCATCAACCAATAAGCTGAACACATCACTGCCAATTTCTTGCAAAATACATGACAAGATTTCTTCTGCAAAGCATTCAGTAATACTTTTCTGAATTTTTGGAGACAACATTTGATTATTTTGTGGGGCGTTTTTGAATGCCTTGGCTACAATTTCATTCTGACTAATAGTATATTCCATCAACTGCAAATAGTTTCCCTTATTTACCGACTCTTCTGATTCATCATGACCACGAAATGGTTGTCCTTGATGCAACAAGTATCGACATACATCAATTGCAGCATTGACCCGAATAAGATGCTCAGTTTTCTCAATTGGACTTTGCTTGTGTAAGGCTACCGGGATTGATTGATCTATGTTCTCTAGATCCTCACAGTTTTTTAGTGCTCTATTGTGGAAACTGTTGCGATCACCTACATGATTCACAAATCTTTCTGGCTTCTTCCAATTATGAAAGCCATCTACTACAAATGCATCATGCCCAGGTTTGTTACCTTTGGTGTTGTCCCTGAATAAATAGCAACACAAGCAATATGCATTGTCATTTGCCTCACTGTACTCTAGCCAAGTACCACCATACTCCTCATACCAATCAGGATTGAAATACCTATTGGTCTTCCCAATCATCCTTGGCTTAAAAGTTTTTGTTCAGGTCGATGGGGCCCCCACATCAAGTATTTTCTTCGTATGTCCTCATGCTGATTGGGATTGTAATCTATAATCCTCCTCCTTTTAGATGGATCCCTAGGAAGCTTCTCCAAATCAACTAGTTCGGGGATCGCCGAAGTTGTTGATTTTTTAAAAAACCTCTCCATTAGTTGTCCTGTAATATTAAGTGCCAATAGTTCAAACGTCAATGAAAAGAGGTTTGAACTGATCTAATTACACAAACTGATAATTTATACACATGAGTTAACAAGACTAAGATGTTTTTTAACATAGAAACAAACAAACAAACAAAAAGCTTGAAGAAAAACGTTCTAGGGATTTACCTTAATGTCAATTGAAGTTAGGGAATTGCAGGAGATCAGGAGATTGGATCACCGTCGACTGTCGCCGTGTTGCCGCAGTGCCGCTGCAATGTCGCCGGCCAGGTCGCTAGGAGCGCGATCGAGCAGCAAGGGACGGACGAGGATCGAGGGGGAGTCGACGATTGCCGGCGGCGCCGCAGCGAGCCGGTGACTTGCGGCGGTTCGAGATTGAGGCGATACGATAGGCGAGGGCTTTCTTTAGTCCCGTGCGTTTTTTTCTCAGGAAAATCCCAGTCCGTATTTTCTCTTAACAGGAGGCGTTGCAGGCTGCGTACATGTGTTGATGTGTAGGCAGGGGAGTTACGCTACGGGGCTGTTGGCAATCCTTTTTACTGGGCTTACTTTTTTAGTATTGGGCTTCTAAAATATCTAAGGAATTAGGCTTAGTGGGGGCACGTCATTAGCCTTTGTGGGGGCACTAATGAATCACGTCATTTATTTTTGAAGGTCGTGCCAATAACTATGAGGCACATAAATTAGCTAGGTTTTCCCTTAATCTGGCCTCGGGTCGTCATGTGTGGCTGGGTCAGCCCCATGACACAACTTGTATCCCACCCTCTGTGAATTTTGATGAATAAATTTTGGCCAAACCCTAAAAAAACATGGTACTACTATACCTCGATGGAAAAAATCAAGTGGGGGCAGCTGCCCCCCCCCCCCCCGGCTCTTCACGTAGGTCCGCCACTGCAACGGGCGGGAGGAGAAGTGGGTGCCGTCATTCTAAGATGGTGAGAGAGGGATGACGAGGGGAGAAACCAGATGAATGGCCTGGAGAGAAGGAGAAAAGTTACAGGTGGAGCGATGTGTGGGCCCCCACAGGGGCACGCGCGGTCGGTTACCGATCTCAATCATTTCCGGAAAAGTTATTTGCAACATAAAAGAACTATTTGAAATAATAACCTACCCAACTGGGCCATACCCACAAAGACACGTTTCCTGG
Source organism: Triticum dicoccoides (assembly GCF_002162155.2). NCBI lineage: Eukaryota > Viridiplantae > Streptophyta > Magnoliopsida > Poales > Poaceae > Triticum > Triticum dicoccoides. The sequence continues at coordinate 714,984,320 of NC_041392.1, forward strand.
CAGGTGGGGCAGCCCGAAGGAAAAATATACTAGCGACCGAAGGCCGACGAAGATGGGCACATGCTAACCAAACGGATCCACTAGTGGCCAAATTCACCCAACGCACGACCTGGTCAAAATCGAGGGCGGTCCGGCAAATCGATCGCCTCGGTCGCTCTTGCGAGCTGCAACCCATGAGAGCTTATAGTAATTTAAACAGAGAGAAATTGATCACTAGACCCAGATATTGGTCCATGCACTTCAAGGCCTGTGTCGACCGCCGTTGCCGCAAACAATTTCTTAGGGCATTCTATCCAGAGGGGGATTGCTGGAGACGAGCTGCCTTATGATCCGGATACTCGGCAACGAATTTTAGAGGAGGGAAAAAAAATTCTCCCTCCCAAGGTAATTGGAGAGAATTGGTGGTATTCTAACTCGCAAGGAAGTTGATCCTTTTTTTTTTGAATTGTTTGGATTGCTTACCACATGTTTCACGTGGTGAAGTTGATCCTCTTCGAACCCCTTAAATCTAACCTTAAATCCAAGTAAAGATGAGGTTGGCCAAAGACATCAGACTCGGTGGGTCCATCGGTCGCAAGCCGCACCCGAGTCGAACAGCAGGGGCTCCGGTCCGGCGGCACCAAACGGCTCTTTTTCATCTTGTTGTCGAGCGCGCCGAGGTGATTCTACCATACTACCAGGGACTGCTCGTAATTTCAGTTATCTTTTGTCTGTTAATGACTATCTTTTCTTTACATGTAAAATT
>NC_041392.1:714985592-714990322 GCF_002162155.2 Triticum dicoccoides
GACCCCGCGACTCCGGCCGGCCATGTCGGTGAGTGCCCCTGACCTCCCCCGCGCCCCCTCGCCGCAGATCTCGATTTCCCAGCCCGCCTGACGGCTCCGCCCCCCGCGCAGATCTTCGAGTACAACGGCTCCGCGGTGGTGGCGATGGTGGGGAAGAAGTGCTTCGCCATCGCCAGCGACCGCCGCCTCGGCGTGCAGCTGCAGACCGTCGCCACCGACTTCCAGCGGGTCTTCAAGATCCACGGCAAGCTCTACATCGGCCTCTCCGGCCTCGCCTCCGACGCCCAGACGCTGTGAGCCGCCCCCCATCCCGCCAGATCCCCCCCCTGTTCATGTTGATTTCTCGCGGCGGCGGTCTTGCTTAGCTTAGGGTTTGTCTGCTGACGTCGGCGCGCAGGTACCAGCGGCTCGTGTTCAAGCACAAGCTGTACCAGCTGCGGGAGGAGCGAGACATGAAGCCCGAGACCTTCGCCAGCCTCGTCTCCTCCATGCTCTACGAGAAGAGGTGAGTTTATTTCTTTTTTACGATATGAAGAGTTGAGTGTTTTAAACACTAGTGCACCCCAACACGAATCGAAGAGAAACTAGTGGAGTAAACCGGATGGCGCGCATATATAAGTTGAATGCCAATTTGGGGGGTCTAGTACTGTGCAGAAATATGCAGATCAGGATGTTAACTGTCTAGTGTTATAGTATATATATAGGCGCAACAATTTGTTCTAGGCTCCATTTATTCTTAGGTGGCTTAAGATCTTAGTTATACAAACCAAAGTGTGATTAGAGGCAGCTAGTTTTATGATTCAGCATAGACATTTGCAGCAAGTATGCTTATGGTTTGTCTAATATTTACAACCTATATAAACATATAGGCGTATACTAAGAAGTAAGAACACAACTGCAAATCAGGTGCCATTACCTTGATTATCAAGTGGTTCATTTAGAGCCAGAAATATATTAATCTTCACAGGGCTTATAGCTTGCTAATTTGCTCAAAAGTACTATCCACTATTTTACAGTCTAGTGACCTTTTGGAGGGTCTACTGGTACTACTTGTAGTTAAGAGCTACATCTGGATATGTAACGATGTACATGTACGTTTTAGATTCCCGCCTCTGTCCTTTTCCACTAAAGAGTTGAGTAGGATACTTTTAACATGTTAGTTGTGAACCTCAAATATATGCAAATGTTTCTTTTTCTTATTTACAATCCAGGAGTGGAGTTTCTGATTAGCTGAGCATCAATAAAATTTATAGATAGCATATAAAGTAAATCTGGACACTTCTAGAACGAGAATTATAGGTCCAGAGCTTCCTTTTTCCAACAATGAAAGTCCTGGTAATTAGCTGGCTAATTCTGTTAGATATGAACCAGAATTTCTGATTGATAAGCATGATTCTGTAATGTTTCTACCTACACAGTAAAGTACTCAGTCTTTAGCCTTTCTATACTACTATTGACCTATGTCTTATCTAAAACCATGTGTCTTCATTATATGTGATTTGGTAACGGAGAGGTTAATCTAACTTCTGTGTGCTAATGACACACTCCAGATTTGGGCCATACTTCTGCCAGCCGATTATTGCTGGACTTGGACAGGACGACGAGCCATTTATTTGTACCATGGACTGCATTGGTGCAAAGTAGGTATCAGTTTCTTTGTGTATGCGTTTTTGCCTTCTGCACATATTGTTTTTTCATCTATTTCACACATGCTATTCTACTTGATTATCTGCTTCTCATTGCCACCGTTTACTCTGTTGAATACTATGCCTGGTTTGGTTCATGGGGTAAGAAAATGTTCTCTTTACAATTTTCTAAATTATATATTGGTCTGTCAACTTTGCCAAAAGTGACCTGAGTCTGGAAAATCAGTAAATCATCAACAAATTGGCTCATATGACCATGACGGGAGTTGATTTTGCTTCCATCGCCAAAGTGAAAAAACCTGAATATTTGGGGATTTTGATTTGTATACCCACATAAGTAGCAATGTAGCTAAAAACATTTGGGGAATTTTGTTTTTGGGAGAGCATATCACTACCCAGAATGGTGCTCATTTGATTCACCAACGAGTACACTTGCACACAATTGAAACAATATCTCTGTCCCATATAATTGATATGCTGGGCGTTGGTGAACAAGGTTGTCAGAATCGTGATTTTGAATCGGATCGGAGCTTCGATGGTAGGATCGCAAATCGTAGAATCTTCACTATCAGGATCGTAGAAACGTAGATTCTAAGAATTAAGTCGTAGAATCATAGGGGTTAGTTTGGATCGTAAAGTCGTAGAATCGTCTAACAGAATCGCGATTCTGACAACCTTGTTGGTGAACTATGAGAGATCTACAAACCGTAGACATACCCAGCAGAAAACATAATTAAGTATTGTAGTCCATAAAATAGATGAAAGTACCAAAGGTCTTGTTTCATTACATATGAGGTGAGAAGGGAAAATGATTGCCAGCTTTAGAAAAGGAACAGTTGATGCCCTCCACTCTTGTCTAGTCATTCTTGTTAGCTAATTGTATATATTTATTCATATGCAGGGAACTTGCTAAGGATTTTGTTGTCTCAGGGACAGCTTCAGAGTCTCTATATGGTGCTTGTGAATCCATGTACAAACCAAACATGGTACGCATTTGTATTTGCCAATTTTAGCCAGTGCAACATGCTTTATTTGCTTGTTCTTGTGAGATGAAATCGTGGGATGCATCAAACTTCACATTTCTCTTTTGGGCCTGCCATATTATACTGTTTCATCGGCGATCATTGCCATGTACTTTAGTTCGCAAACTTTTCTTTATTATTTTGTGTGATACAAGTTGCCTGATACCCATCCTATTTTCCATGGCAAAAGGAACCTGAGGAACTCTTTGAGACCATATCACAAGCTCTGTTGTCGTCAGTTGACCGTGACTGCCTCAGTGGGTGGGGAGGCTATGTTCTGATTGTGTAAGTTCACTGCTCATTTCTCTTGTCGGCTCTCTGAATCAAACTCTTTTTAGTGTTGATGTGGTACTCACCTTGCACGTAAACAAATTGTCAGTAGGGGAAACAGGGGATAGAAACCTTGAAGCTGTAGTGCATCCATGTCTAAACCATTTGGCCACTCCCGTTAACCGACTATTGATCTAGTTCCTTGACGTCTTGTCCTTTGGGTTTGCAGGACACCGACCGAAGTTCAAGAGCGAGTGCTCAAGGGCAGGATGGACTAGATTATGCATGGCCTAGAGTTCGTCAGCTGCTTTCCGATGCCTGTACGATTGCTGTTTGAATATCCCTGTTGTGCCCTGGTTCCGAAGCGACCTTGTACTGTGAAAATCGATGATATTTGTCCGTAGAAGGAACATTTGTTTTCTTTTATTTATACTGTCTATGCTTTTATATTATATCAATGGCGAGACATCTCTGTCGTGTCGTCCGTCAGACCCTACGGCGAAACACATGGGATCGTCATTTTCTCTAAGGTTAGGGTACTACGCTCATATGCATGCACCGAGTGCTTTGTGCGATTGACACCAATATATTACTGAGCGAGGGATTCCGCTTCCAATCTTGCAGGGATGGTAAAAGAAAGGAGGAAGAGATTGCTGAGATCTGAGTTTAATTTTATAGGCATTAGATGAGCCGGAAATACCCACTCGGGTTCTATCACAAGAATGAAGTTGAGTTGTGTAGGCATCATCTTCTTTGCCAAATCCATCTAAACCAGTGTTGATTGTAGGCACAAGTACACACAAGTTAATCGTGAAACTGATATTGGGAAACAAACCTGAACTCTTAGAGCATCTCCAATAGATGGTCCAAAATTTGGCGGTCTAAAACCGGAGATGTAAAATTTGGGCCGCCAAAAAGTGCGTTTTGAAGCTCCGAAAAAAGCTCATCTCCAACAGATGGTTCAAATTGATGGTTCAAACGAGCAACTCCAATAGATGGTCCAAAATGAAGATGTAAAATGACATGCTACTAGTTCATTCAACATAGTTCAAACATCAACTTCAACATAGTTTCATACATCAACTTCAACTACTACTTATTCAAACTGCTAGATAAACTACTCATTGGAGCTACGGAATTGCCCAGTCCTCCTCGGAAGAGGACTCGATGGGGATCACCGTCGAGGGACCGGCCTCATCCTCCTTCTTCGGCCCCTTCTTCTTCTTCTCCGCCTCACGCTTCCAGTAGTACTCCAGCTCGGCCTGGACGCACTCCGGATGCTCCCGAGCAAACCTCGTCATCGCCTCCTCATCGGTCTCGCCAGCACTGAAGACAACCGACGGCTTCTTCATCTTCTTCTTCTTCGTCGTGATCTCCTTCATGTTGATGCCCTGCGGTACAAGCATCTCCGCTACCGCCCGACTCTCAATCTCTGGAAAGTTGAGGTGCGACCGAGGCCTCTTGGCACGCCACACCGCCACGTCGTAGGCACGCGCATCCTCGTGGGTGGAGGGGTACGTGCCGATCCACCAACCCTTCCGCGCGTCGGAGAACTCCACACCGCAGTTGCCGGATGGCTTCTGCCTCATGCCGAAGAAGCCCGACTTGCCCTTCGACGTCTTCTTCGGCGCCATCGGGAGCGGCGTGCGGCCGGGGCGGTGGCGGACGGAGCCGGGCGGGGCGGTGCTGCGGGGCGGCGGTGGCAGATGGAGCCGAGCGGGGCGGCGACGGCGTGCGGGACGGTGGCAGAGCTGCGGGGCGGCGGTCGGCGGGCGGGACGGTGGCGGAGCTG
>NC_041392.1:714990565-715048671 GCF_002162155.2 Triticum dicoccoides
GGCGGGCGGCGGGGCGGCGTCGGATCTGATGCAGGCGGCGTGCGGCGGGGCGGCGGCGGACGGGCGGGAGGTCGCAGGCGGGCGGGAACGAAAATAAAGTGGGATTTGGCGTTCGCGGGCGGCGGCTGGTTTTGGACCAGATGCATCTCGTGATGTATATTTGCATCGTGAGGTGTTGCATTTTACATAACAAGGAGGCCGCGGGCCAATTTTTTTTTGCATGTGAACCGTCTGTTAGAGCAGCGTTTTTTGCTCAGACGGTCCAAAAGTTAGTTATTTTTATATTTGGACCATCTATTGGAGATGCTCTTAGAGTATGATTGAGGCCTCCTTTGGTTTGGAGGAATTTCATAGGAATTTTAGAGGATAGGATTTTTATAGGATTTTTTTTCCTTTAGAGCTCTTTGGTTCATAGGAATAGATTCCTATTCCTACGTAGGATTGGTTCATATCCTTCACATTTTATAGGAAAATAAAAAATGAGCCTAGACTCAATGGAAAAATTCCTTTGGTGTCAACCAAATGACATCTCATTTCATATTCCTACGCATAGGATTTGAGATACATGTCATCTCATTTTCTACAAAATTCATATCTATTTTATATTTAAAATAAGAGTCAAACAAGCCATCATGTTTATCCACATGTGCTAATATTATTACCACCGTTTGATCAAAATAATAATGACTGAGATTTAAAGAATTTGCGTAACATGTCAAACATGTACGCGTTTGCATACTGAACCTGTCACGACTAGGGACATCTACATAATCAACCAAATCAGGGGAAGACTGCCTTTATAGGATGTGAAGCCAAACCTAACAGAAAGGAAACCGAGAGGCTGGCATAAAAAAAACTAAGAAAAAATTGGCGGCTTCATAGAGCATTAAAGAAGTACGTAGACTGAAAGGAGTCTGTTAAAAACGGATCAATAATAATACTATACTATCTCTATTGGTTCAGACGCCGTAGACTTTATTTCTGGTCTGGTGATCACCGATTGGTGCACCAAGTTTAAGTGGAGTGCAAGATATTCCTTACAAAAAAAAAATACTTTATATACATTCTTTTAAAGGTAAAGCTCGGTAGGCTATAGGCGAGACATAAAACATGTGAAATGTGTATGCTTTGTATTACAAAAGATATGTACATACACCTTTGTTTTTTTTCAATTGGGCCAAAACATACAAAAGTTTATGCTCTCGATATGAAAAAAAAACTTTGAATATAGCTTTATTTTTGCTAGAGTTCTTTGAGAATGAAAGATCGAATAAAAAATTGCATGTCACTGTTAGAAAAATATGACCCTCTTTGAAATATAAAGAATTGCAAAATTTACAAATATGTAACGCCAGAAATTTAATGCCACCCACGCGCCTAGAATTAGGATATAATGCATAAGTTTCATAAAAGATAACTTTGGATAGTGCACATGAAATAAACACATGAATTTTAGAGGGTTGGTACAGAGAGTAAAAATAGAGTGTGCGTGAGTGCATTGCATATCTAAAAGAAAAAAAAATGGCATTTTCGTTCATGTTGAGATTCTTATGGAATGGATTTTTTGGTGAAGGAAAAGAGACCAGTCTTGCTAGATCTCAGTCGATTGAGACTTGCTTATGTCTCAGTTGATCCTATATTCCTAAGATCTTACATTGAGATTGTGCATTTTTTTATTTTCATTTTGTTTATAAAACTTGGCTATATTTGATAAATTCGTTGAATACACTTAGAATGATGATCATGGAACTGTTGATGTCATAAAGCGAGTCAATATATGATGTCTAGAGTCAATATAAGGTTTCTTTAGTCATTTTGCAAGTAATTTAGCAAGGAAGGGTTAGGCCAGGTACATGTCTAGAGGCAATGATCAGAGAGGTTCATATAGATCATTCTTAGGGGGCTTCTTAGTTATTTCCTCTTCGTGTGTACTACTTTCTTTCACAAAAAAAATCAATATACATACACGTAGTTGGTGTAATCCCATTGTTTCTTGGCAAAATAGCCAGTTAGATTTATACCACAAAGGCAGTTAATGAATGGCATCCTCACTTGGGTCAATAACATGCTTAAGAATGACCTTGAATTCGGGATGTATGCCTTGCCATTGCCAATGATATACCATAATAAGATCAATTTAGAGAAGTAATTTTAAAACATTTATAAGGAGCCACTTTCTCGGATGAAGTAGGGAGGAATAAAATATAGTAAATGCTAGAAGCAAGAGTAGAACTAAATGACTAAAGAAACCTTATGGAATACTAGCCGCGCTAATGCGCGGGACACACCGCTAGTTTCTATGATAATCCTATCCTATGAATCAAAAGAGGCCCGGGTTAGAGGAAGCAGATGTAACAAGTGGAGAGAGCACTATATCAGAGAGAGAACCGTCCAGATGCGTGCATACATGTACTGGGGCCGACACATGGGCCCCGTTACGCTGAGGCCCACATCGCAGCGAGACGAAATGAGGTCGCTCGCCCGCTTGGTCACAGTCAGTCGGTCGGTCCACGGTGAGGAAGGCCAAGGAAGGGGGCTGGTTTTCCGTTCTTTTTCTGCTTGGATTGGAATTGGATTGGACGTAAGCTGCCGCCCATAAATACGAGGGAGAGAAAAGTGACTGTGAGAAGCCAGCCAGCCAGCAAGCCAAAGAGAAGAGAAGAGAAGAGAAGAGAAAAAAAAGAGAGAAGAGAAGAGGGTTTTTCCATCTCCCGCCGCTGCTGGTGGAGAGGGTTTTCCAGTCCTCATCGCCGATCGCATTTCGGCCGGCCGGCCAAGGTGAGCATACCTATCTACGGACCCTCCCTCCGCGTTCACTCCTGGATTCCTCCCTAACCCATCTTCCCGAGCCTCCGGGTTGCTGCGCTGTGTTGTTCCATTCCTCTCTGTTTCCTCGCCGGCCGGCCGATCGAGGGTTCGTATCGTACGTAGATCCGTCCAACCAAGCCGCCGGTAGGTAGATCGACGGGTGGCTTTCCCTGCGGCGGAATCGACCGACCGATCCATCGATCGCGTGGTCTCTGCCGCTCCATTAGTTCACCTTCTTCATGGGCTTGCAGCTTTGTGGGTGATGATGAATCATGAAACAGTCGCTGCTGCTCTTTGCTTGCCGGTTTCTTTTTGCGCACGAGGGTTTTCAGGCTGGTTTGGTGATACCTTTTTTTAGGGTTCTCCTTTTCTTTTCTTCTTATTAGTGCAAAGTGCAAACTGCAAAGTGCATGGTGATGTTGTAGTACTAATCAGTCATTTCCTTGTTCCTTAGTTTCCAGATTCCTGATTATTATTATTATTATTATTATTAGTGTGCTTCATATAATTAATGTGCTTCATGCCACACAAGTTGGATTGTTCCCATTATCAGTGTGCTTCATATAATTAATTGAATTCATGGAAAAAATATATGAAAAACACATATGGAACTAATTAATCGTGGAGCGCTGCACACAGGTAGTGCTTGTGCTTGAAAAAAGAATGGAACAATTAATGCCTGGTTAATTCCCTGCCCAACTTAATATATATAGCCTTGTTTGGTCAGATTTCCTTGCTGTGTTTTTCTTTGTAGATGAGTAGCAAGGGTGATCCAAATCCAAGCAAGTCCCATGGCGGACCCAGCAAGTCACCAATGTCCCACACTGAAAAGGGCGATAAGACGGCCACGCCTCGGAGGCTTCCTATCACGAGGCCACGTGAGCTTGGCAAGAGAGGGCAGACCATACAGCTACTCACGAACCACTTCAAAGTCTCTGGGAATCCAACACATGACTTCTTTTACCACTACAATGTAGGAGAACATGCCTCGTCCTACCTACATTACATAGCTAGTCCATCACCATTCCAGTTCTTGAAATTAATTTCCATGCATGGCTACATTTTGACAGTTGGTTTTCAATTTTGTTGGATCGTATCGACCGCAGGTGGATCTCAAGTATGAAGACGATCATCCGGTAATCGGGCAAGGAGTATGCAGAAAGGTGATGAAGCAGCTGCACGAGACCTATGCCTCTTTGCTTGATGGCAAGCAATTCGCCTACGATGGCGACAAAAGCCTCTTCACCTCTGGGCCTCTCCCATTTGCCACCAATGATTTTGACGTTGTCATAGATGGCGATGCTTTGTCCAGAAAGTAAGGCATTCATCAGCTCCAATCCATCACCCATTTCTCACCAGGGAAAGCTTATCTGTTCTTGAGCTCGTCGATCTCTTATTCTCTTGTTGGTTGGGGGAATTGTCTTGCCATTTACCTGCAGGATTGCAACGAGCCAGAGCCCGGGAGCAGATGGCAGTCCAGGACCAAGCGACAAGAAAAGAATGAAACAGGCAGGACAGAGCAAAAGGTTCAAGGTGGATATCACCTTCACAGCAAAGGTTCCGATCAGTGCCATTGCCCTCGTCCTTGGTGGCGGTCAGGAATCTGAGAACTCGCAGGAGGTTCTTCGGGTTCTTGACATCATTCTGAGGCAGCACGCTGCAAGACAGTATGTTGTTGTGTTTATTTATGAACAACTTCGTCTATCTTTTATCTAATGTTGCAAACTCTATGATTAGTCACTCGTTCTTAGGTTCTTATTATACTCAGATTTCTTGTTGGCTGGCTGCATGCAGGAATCGCCTCTTAGTCCGACAGTCTTTTTTCCGTAGAGATTCCGATTGCATCAAGTTGGGTGGCGGTGTTCTAGGTTGTCAGGGTTTTCATTCTAGCATTCGACCCACTCAAAGTGGGCTTTTACTCAATTGTGGTATGTTTATAGCCTAGCTAGAGGCCTAATTTGCACTAGGTTCGTGGTAAAATGTTTTTTTACAACATTGATGGTGCATGATATATAGATTTTTGAATTTTTGCAGATTTGTCCACCACTATGGTAGTGGAACCTGGGCCTGTGATTGCATTTCTGCTCTCCAACCAGGGTGTCAAGGACACTTCTAGCATTGACTGGGGCAAAGTAAGCTGAAACTTAGTGATTTCTTATTAATATATTCTTAGCCCATCAAAAATTGTTCATTTCTACACTACAATGTTTCCCTGCTCTAATCTTGGTCGTCCAAGACATAATTTTAGGCTAAACGGGCACTGAATAAATTAAGGATTGAAACCACTCACACGAAGGCGGAATTTAGGATTGTCGGATTGTCCGAAAACAGTTGCTATAACCAGACGTAAGATGTTACTCTTGATTTGAATCATGATATGCGAGCTCAGGGCACATGCCTCAGCTGCTCTCATTTCAATATAATTCATATATAAATTCTTGATCTAGGTTCCCACTAAAGCAAAAAGATGGCAACGGTACTGTGGATGTAACTGTCTATGATTACTTCATGGACCGTTGGTCGATGAAGCTGGAGAAGTCTGCTCATATGCCATGTCTAAATGTGGGAAAGCCAAACCGCCCAACATACCTCCCGCTGGAGGTCCGTCCCTCGCTTCCTATTCTTGTTTTGAATCAGTCTTTTGGTAGATATGTCTTCTTTTTTTGTGTGCTCATTTCCATGTTTGCAACAGGTTTGCCGCCTAGTGCCATTGCAAAGGTATAAAAGGTCTTTGTCCACGTCGCAAAGGTCAAAGCTGGTGGAGGCATCCAGGCAGAGGCCGGATCAGAGGATGTCGAAGTTGTATGGTGTAAGTTACACTGATACCCTGAATTCAGCTAAACTGCGGTAGATACGTTCACAACATCTCCTAAAAACATCGAAAAGACAAAAAATAAATTCTCAATTTTGTTTACCTATCATGATAGGAGTTGCGTGCCAATGATTATGATTCCGAGCCAATGATGAAGGAATGCGGCATATCAATAGTTCCAGACTTTACCCAGGTTCAGGGTAGAGTCCTTGAGGCACCACAGGTTGGCAGAGCCCTACCTGTTCTTTTGACTGGCTGTTTTTGAATGCGTACTGTGCGCATGCCCTTTTCTGCTTTGCATCTAATTAAATATCGTAATGTGCAGTTAAGCGCTGCAGATGGTAGACAACTATATACACCTAATGGGAGGTGGAATTTCAATAAAAATGTGAGCAATCGAGCATACCTGTTCTGTTGATTAAACTCCACACATGTGCACCGTAAACTCTTTGTTTTCGCGTCGATGCGGTAACTTTCCTGGTTCAATTCTTCAGAGGTTTTTTCGGCCGATTGAGTTTAAGAAGACCTGGCCATGGGGAGTTGTTAATTTTTCTACACGACGTGATGTTGAACATCTTGTCGAGCACCTTCTCCAATCCGGTAGCGAGAAGGGAATCGTAAGTTCACTGCTTCACCTAATATTGAGCCTTTTCAAATGTCTTAGCCAGTTTGATTTGCAGAGTATGGAGAAATATAGCGCTGTAATTCAGGAGATTCATAAAATGAAACATCAATCTCCGGCAAAAAGGGTGGAGGATATGTTTCGGCAGGTAAATATAGCATTCGGAGGAAATAATCCAGAGTTTCTCCTGTGTTTTCTTCCTGAGAAGAACTCTGACATATATGGTATGCTCTGCTAACTCAGCCTTGTAAGTAAGCTTCATTATGCTTCTACCTGCCATCCAAACGTTTCTTGTTCTTATCAGGACCATGGAAGCGTGAATGCCTTGCACAACGTGGCATTGTTACACAATGCTTGGTTCCTCCTCCCAACGTCAAAGATCAGTACCTCACAAATGTGCTGCTAAAGATAAATGCCAAGGTTTGGAGTGTGATTTGCATTGCCATCTTCAATGTACTTTGGATTTGTTAGCTCAAAACTGAATGCTTTGCTTTTATTAAATTTGTCCTGCCAAACAGCTTGGCGGGTTAAATTCATTGCTGAAAAAGGAAATAACCCATGCTATTCCTCACGTGTCGAGGATTCCAACCATCATCTTTGGTATGGATGTTTCCCATGGTTCACCAGGACGTGACGTGCCATCGGTTGCTGCAGTAAGTAACATATCATGCTTCTGTTTTCAGTTTCCTGCAGTAAGAAACTTAGGTGTCAGCTGATAGTCCTTGAGAGATTTTCCAACCGATAATTTGCTGACTCACCCTGGTATTTTTGGCTTTTACCTAGGTTGTTAGTTCATTGGAGTGGCCAATCATCTCAAAATACAGAGCTTCTGTGTGCACTCTGCCACCCAGGCAGGAAATGATCAAAACCTTGTTTAAGCAAGATGGAGATACTGATCATGGCCTCATTAAGTGAGTCTCTGTTGCATAGGTTTTAGATAAGTGAAATTTAAACAATGTTAATAACAGTGCTTCCTAACCGTATGCTTTTCTTTTTCTTCTTTTTGCTCACTGGGGTATAACATTTCAGGGATTCACTAGTTGCCTTCCTCGGAAAAAACAATAAACCGAAGCCGGAACAAATTATCATTTTCAGGTCAGTTGTCCTCCTGGGATAATGTGTGCAAACGCTAACTGATAGTGTACTTTGTACTTCAGCATCATAACTTTTCTTTTTTGAAAATAATCATAACTGTCGTGTAGAAATTGGTTTATTAATTGTGTGTTGTCCCTCAGAACACTCCCCACATTTTATTCATAGTCCTAAGAGTACAAACTGACTCTAATACTTGACGTCTTCAATAAGTTTACTTTGGCACCCTGATGCTGGCTAAGGAGTTTTGTTGTCTTGATATTAGGGATGGGGTTAGTGAGAGCCAGTTCGATCAGGTGTTGAATGATGAGCTAGGCCAGATCATGGAGGTAACATAAATGACATCTAATTCTTCCTCATGCGCCGGTTCTTGATGTAATGATGTAATTCTAATTGATACTACAGGCATGCAAGTTTTTTGGCGACAAGCATTTTGGTGGCAACTGGTTCCCCAAGTTCACAGTGATAGTTGCACAGAAGAATCATCACACAAGATTTTTCTTGCGGAATGGAGTGAATAATGTCCCCCCTGGTAACCTATATCTTTTATCCAAGTACCTTTACATTCTTTCAAAAAAAATCTGAATTTTCAATCTTTCAATTTTAGTGGAGGACGGCAATCATCGGGACTGCTAGCTTGTTCCGTTTGTATATACGCATTCACACGAAATCAAAAGCACTTAATAAGAATCTCTACACACCTAGCTACCAGAGAACTATTATTTGCAATTTTGTATGGATCAAACAAGCTCAATTTCTATGCTTTTTGTACACATACATTCTTATCATAGTCCTACTTTCCCCTTGTTTAGGTACTGTGGTTGATGGAGTAATCTGCCATCCCAGGAACTATGATTTCTACATGTGTGCTCATGCTGGCATTATCGTATGTTCTCTCTATACCTTGTGTGAGTTGTGATTGTAATTCACTGCTTTGCAAATGCTTATTTGAATCTAATTAAGTCAGTCCTCTATGCTCGTGTGTTAATTCCAGGGGACTACAAGGCCAACACACTACCATGTGCTCCATGATGAGATAGGCTTCTCTACTGACGATCTGCAGGAGCTCGTGCACTCCCTGTCCTACACGTATGTGCACTGAAACAGTTACAAAAGATTCAGTTGTTACTTTAATTTGCCTCTGGTCGATGATCATCGTTGCACTCTTTGTGACATTTTGATGCTTGTGTACTCGTTTCAGGTATCAGAGGAGCACCACAGCCATCTCAGTAGGTAAGTAAGCATGATTTGCCATTACTTGATTGATCTCGCAACAACTTATCAGTCAAAACGGCATGCATGGCTGATCGAGTAAATTGCAAAAAACCACCACAATTGGGGACCCTAATTCATAAAACAACCATCTTTCATTTTTTTTTTCAAAAAACCACCACCATTGTGCTGACAGTTTTCAGAAAACACTGAACAAGCAATTAGAGTTGTTTGAGTGAAAATCTGACCAGTGGGTCCCAATGACAGGTGCCACGTGGCCCGGGTAAAGACGGTGCTCGTTACATGCCGTTAGAAAGTTTCGCTCCATGTTAAGTTAGACGTAGGACCCACCCATCAGTGTGCTTGCTCCTTCCTCTTTTTTCAAGCATTCTTACAAACACCTCCCGTGCGCCGCCGTCGTCGTCTCCATCACGGAGCTCGAGCTGCTCATCCAGGGGTTCGGGCAAAGCTGGCATCGGTGCGGAGTCCTCGCCGACTGATGGCGTCGGACACGGCGCCAGGTGGCGGCGCAGCCATGGCCGTAGCCGGCAAGGTGGCTGGTCGTGGCACAGCCGGGTCATGCGCGCGGCTCCGTCCGTAGCCGGCGGCGAGCGGAGCGTGGAGCAGGATACATGAGGAGGAGGGGAAGCGCGCGGGGACGAGCTGGAGGTGGCTTGCCACAGCCGGCGAGGTGGGTAGTCGTGGCCGAGCCGAGCGGCATGGTGCGGTAGGACGCCCCCGGAGAGCACTGCCTTGCTACCGCGTAGCCACCGCTAACGAATCGCCGCCAGACCATGTCCATGAGCTCCGCCTCCTCGTGCTGATATCCCTCGCCGACGGATTCGAGCAGGGACGCCCGGAGACGACCGAATCGAGCTTTTCTCCGCTGCTTGCACCGGCCGCTCCTCGCCGTCAATTCGCCGCCTCCAAGCCTTCCCACCGCATCGAAGTGAGCTGCTCTCAGTTTCCCCCCATCTTCTCTGCTCTATTTCGCGCTGTAGCGCCATCCCCCAAGAGCTCCGAGCACGACCACCGCCATGGCCGACGAACTCAAGTAGGTCGTGCTTCCCTGCCTAGTCCTGTACTCCAGTAGCATGCGCAGGCTCCAGGAGCTCCTTCTATTCCCCTGAGAACCTCTTCGTCTCACCCCTGTCGTGGTCTGCTCCCGGCGGCCTCCTGCAGTCCGGCGACGGCTGCTTCGTCGGCCTGAGGCCCGTACAGGAACAGGAGCTTTTGGGCATGTCCTGCATCCATATTCAGCTTGTGGCCGGAGGACATGGCAAGCGGCCGAGCGTGCTGCTGCGTGGCGCAGGAGCTAGCGGTGCTGGGAGGCTCGTCGGCCGGCAGCCTGGCTGGCGACGGGGACGGGGTTGACCAGTTGTGCCGTCTATCCTCCGTCACGTGGACATGTCATCAGGACCCACTGGTCAGATTTTCACTTAAACAGTTTTAATTGAGCGATTAGCGTTTTTTGAAAACTGTCAGTACAATGGCGGTGGGTTTTTGAAAAAAAACGAAAGGTGCTGGTTTTGTGAATTAGGGTTCCCAATTGTGGTGGTTTTCTGCAATTTACTCATGGCTGATCATCTGATTTTCGCTCTCTCTCTCAGTTGCTCCCATCTACTATGCACACCTTGCCGCGGCGCATGTGGCCAAGTTCACCAAGCTCGATGACGGCATGTCGGAGACGTCATCCCAAGCTGAGGCTGCGCCGGTGCCGGAGCTGCCTCGTCTGCATCCCAATGTGGCATCGTCCATGTTCTTCTGCTGAGTCGTCCCGCGGTTTGCCCATCGTCCGTTATTAGTGACTGGAACTTTATCAAATGCTACATGGAACCGAATGGCGCTTTTGGTTTTAGCTGCTAGTAGATTTAATGGATGTTATGTGGAAAAACAATCTTTGATTGCTACCATATGGTACTTTTGGAGCTCCTTGGCAATAATATATAATCTGAACTTTCGATAGTCAGGACCTTAAACTCTGCTCATGTGCATCGTGCCAACGTATTCGGGATGTCAAGTTGATAAATGTCCAACGGTTTATAATCTTTAGCTTAACAACAAGGGTCATTATAGTTTTTTTGATTCTATACTTTGTTGTCAATTACTTAAATTAGCAAGGAAAGGCATGGCTGTTCAGCCTGCTTACAGGTTAGAGGAGATTGTAGTGAAATGAAATATGCTACTCCCTCCGTTCACTTTTGTAAGTCCTTTCAGACAACTCAATATAGATTGTTTTGCACATTGTCTGAAATGTCTTCAAGGTCTTAAACAGAGGGAGTAATATAGGTGGAAAGCAATAAGTAAAATATAGGAGTATCCATTATTAAATTTATTTCTTCTACGAAGCACTGGTGCTAGGTAACCACAAAAATGCAACAAAGAGATAATTATGTGAGGATAACACTAATTAGGCCACAAGTTGCAATCAAGAAGTAATTTCCAGATCTCAAACTGAAATATAATTTGCATTATTCAGATCAGTGCAAAATAAATGAGAGAGAGGAAAAAAACCTTCCATCCTCATCTAGGCAATCAAGCCAACCCTTCTCATATTTTGACTCCAATTTACACCTGAAGCTCAACCCTGTCCAGCGCCTTCACGGTGGTGCCGATGGCCATTAGATCTGGCGCCTTTGACCTGCCCCTGTCGGAGTTCCACTTGGATCTGGCCACGGGGGACCTGTGTAGTGTGCTTGTCTCGGCTGTGGGCACCAATTGACGGAGGGATTTGGGTTGCGGAGTGTGGTAGAGTTGCACCAGTCGGGCTGGATGAATGTCGGCAGGAAACAGGTGAGGTTGGTCTCTCGGATCCGGCTTTGATGGGAGGCGGGCGGCGAGTGGACGGCGGATCTGGTTACATCCTGTGGAGCGTCTCTGCCTCCTTTAGTGGCGGGTCTGAAGGTTATCACCACGCTCAGCTCATCTACCTGTTGACATCAGATTTGGCACCAAAGAAAAGATTATTAAGATGGCATCAAATGAAGAGGCGCTCTACATGAAGTTTCATATTGGCAACATGAACATATTTAAAGTTTGGGTCATTGTCATCTGAACTCATCTCGAGGGCCGAAGTTATACTCGAAATACTAAGATTTTGTATTCAGAGTACCATTCGGCCTATTACGCCTCCAAAACGGCCTCATATGAGAAAATCATCTACATGGGTTGTTTTCGTCTCGTTGAAATGGTCGATTTTGATATAAAAATCATCTTAATACGAAGTCGTATGCAAAATTCAGAGCCTGCGCAGTGCGACCCTACTATGAGTAAAAAATGACGTCCAAGTGGTTTTCACTTTCGGTGAGATTTTGATGAAATTCACTGAATTTCAGTAATGTTAGTAGACACTAAAATATTTATCTTTCCGCCAAAATATTTCAGCAATTTTAGTAATACACAGGAATTCAAATATTTTTTGAAAATTCAAAATATTTAGTTGAATTCAAGTGAATATTTCAGCCCTTTAGCCGAAATGCCAACGGAAATCACTGAAATTCGGTGATTTTGGTTGGTGCTGAAATTTTCATGAAACTGAAAATGAAAACACAAGGTCACACTCATATGACTATGTCTAATGGGTAGCATGAGTTATTAACTATTTTGCGGTAGTGATTTGGCTGTGAAGATGGCCTCGGATTGAAAAACGTTCAACATGACAATTATTCGTCTCGTTGAAACAGTCAAAATTGCTTTTGGGCATGTCTCCATACGAGGTCGTTTACTGCCTAAGAATGACTTGCAAGGTGCAGCCAGTTTTGAACCGAACAATTTTAGAAAATTCGGACCAAACCATCCAAATTGGACTCAAACTAGGGTTTTTGACGTGAATCCAAGCATTTTCCTTGCACATGAAGTCTAGCTGCGTCTTATATACCTAAGGGTGAAGACTGATTGAACAACACACAATTGCAAAACATATCTACCACCTTTTCTCCGTTCATTCTTCTTGTTACAGGGTTGCGAACCTCGAGGCCCTAATTGCGATTAGGTCGACCTAGGGCAGCCCATAGCCGCCGATGGTGGCCCTCCGATGGCCATCTTCTGCTATATGGAGTCTTTCGATGAGAAGAAAATAATAAGCCATCTCCTCGGACGAAACTCCGCCGCCACAAGGCGGAACCTTGGCGGAACCAAATTAGGGCTCTGGCGGAGCTGTTTTGCCGGCGAAACTTCCCTCCGGGAGTGGGAAATCATCGCCATCGTCATACCAACGCTCCTCTCATCGGGAGAGGGAAATCTCCATCAACATGTTCATCAGCACCATCTCCTCTCAAAACCCTAGTTCATCTCTTGTATCCAATTCTTGTCTCCAAGTCTGGGATTGGTACTAGTAGGTTGCTAGTAGTGTTAATTACTCCTTGTAGTTGATGCTAGTTGGTTTATTTGGTGGAAGATCATATGTTCAGATCCTATATGCATATTAATACCCCTCTGATTATGAACATGAATATGCTTTGTGAGTAGTTACGTTTGTTCCTGAGGACATGGGAGAAGTCTTGCTATTAGTAGTCATGTGAATTTGGTATCCGTCTGATATTTTGATGAAATGTATGTTGTCTCTCCTCTAGTGGTGTTATGTGAACGTCGACTACATAACACTTCACCATTATTTAGGCCTAGAGGAAGGCATTGGGAAGTAATAAGTAGATGATGGGTTGCTAGAGTGACAGAAGCTTAAACCCTAGTTTATGCGTTGCTTCGTAAGGGGCTGATTTGGATCCATTTGTTTCATGCTATGATTAGGTTTACCTTAATACTTTTGTTGTAGTTGCGGATGCTTGCAATAGAGGTTAATCATAAGTGGGATGCTTGTCCAAGTAAGGACAGCACCCAAGCACCGGTTCACCCACATACCAAATTATCAAAGTACTGAACGCGAATCATATGAACGTGATGAAAACAAGCTTGACGATATTCCCATGTGTCATCAGGAGCGCTTTTCTCTATATAAGAGTTTGTCCAGGCTTGTCCTTTGCTACAAAAAGGATTGGGCCACCTTGCTGCACTTTATTTACTTTTGTTACTTGATGCTCGTTACAAATTATCCTATCACAAAACTATCTGTTACCACTTATTTCAGTACTTCCAGAGAATACCTTGCTGGAAACCGCTTATCATTTCCTTCTGTTCCTCGTTGGGTTCGACACTCTTACTTATCGAAAGGACTACGATAGATCCCCTATACTTGTGGGTCATCAAGACTCTTTTCTGGCGCCGTTGCCGGGGAGTGAAGCGCCTTTGGTAGGTGGGATTTGGTAAGGAAAATTTATATAGTGTGCTGAAATTTACTGTCACTTGTTACTATGGAAAGTAATCCTCTGAGGGGCTTGTTTGGGGTATCTTCACCCCGACCAGTAGAGCAAAGAGTTGCTCCTCAACCTACTGAAAATGAAAATGTCTGCTTTGAAATTCCTTTGTGTATGATAGAAAAACTGCTAGCTAATCCTTTTGCACGAGACGGAACAACGCATCCTGATGAGCACCTAATATATGTGGATGAAGTTTGTGGATTATTTAAGCTTGCAGGTGTACCCAGAGATGTTGTTAGGGCATCTCCTGCCGCCCCCCCCAGGATGCCCCCCACGAGCACTTTTTGGATGCCGGCGCTTAATTGTTCTCCCTTCCGGGACCCCAAGAGCTCAAATAGCACCGGATTTGGCCGAAGTTACGTCCGGCGGTCCCGATCCAAACCCAAAAAGCTGGGAGGCACTTGGGAGCGCCGGCGCTCCTTTTTGCATGCAAAACCCCCACATGTCGGCCTCTCTCCTCACTCTCTCTCCTCTTTTTCCTGCTAGGCCCACCCGTGCATGTGGGAATCTTTCCCTCGCCCAGCCCCGCCTTCTCCATCCCGCCCCGCCGAGCTCGCCGCCCCGCCTGCTCCGCCCGCATGCTCGCCTCCGCCCCTGCAGCCTCCCCCACTGGCTCGCGCTCACGCCCTCCTCTGCTTCGCCAGGTCGCCTCCCCCGCCTCGCTCTGGCTCACGCTTGCCCCCTCCGCCAGGTCGCCTCCCCCGCCGTGCTCTGGCTTGCGCTCTCGCGACTGTGTTGCTTTCTTCAGTTGGAAGGCTTTGCTTGGACTGCATGGCGCCGCGGCATGGGCGGGCGCCCGACTCCACCCCCGTGGCATGCCGGAGCCGTGGCAGCTCGTCCGCCGGCGTGTGGCTATGGCGTGGCCGGGTCGGAGCTCGCTGCGTGTGGCCATGGCGTGTGGGCGAGCGGGCGGGCGCGGCGCTGCCTGGGCGGACGGGCGCGGCTGTGGGCTCGATCGTCCTTGCCCTCATCGTCGGGAGAGCAACAAGGAGGAGGACGACCAGTGGACGCTCTTCATCGATCTGCCGGTGCTGGAGGCCGCCACCGCCGGCTTCTCCGACGGCAACCTGCTCGGCCGCGGCGGCTTCGGCCCCGTCTACAAGGCAAGCGACCAGCAACCTCCTCCTCCTCCTTGTTGCTCACACCGTCGTCCTCGCGCGGTGCCTCGGCGACGCCGTCGTCGGGAAGGAGCAGGAGACAGTGGAGGACGCCATGATGAGGTAGGGCGCAGCTGTGGCCTGGACAACGCGGCGTGGGCGGGACACGTCTACTACGCCCGCCGGCCACCGCGTCCTGGGCGCCTGCCCCGTCCCCGTGTAGCCCGCTGACGGGGCGCGTTGAGGCGGCGAGCAGCGGGCGCGGCCGCGGTCAAGATGCTCGATGAAATGTTGCTGCCTCCGTGGGAGCCCAGCGCTGCTCGTGCTCATGTCCGTGTGGTCTTCGGCCAGGTCTCTGTCGACGCTCGCGCTCCTTCGCTGGCTGGAGGTCGTCGACGCCGCCGCGGTCAAGGTGCTCTACGAAATGACGCTCCAATTGCGGGAGTCCAACGCTGCTCGTGGGGAGGCAACGAGTGGAAGTGGTTTGGCCCCCAAGGCCTAAGTTCTCGCCGGCAGCCCCCCAGGAGGCGAAAAAAGGTGCCTCCTGGGGGGCAAACGGCTGGAGATGCCCTTAAGAAGAAGGTCTTACCTTTATCTTTGAAGGAAGATGCATTGACATGGTATAGGCTATGTGATGACACGGGGTCATGGAACTACAAATGACTGAAATTGGAATTTCATCAGAAGTTTTATCCTATGCATCTTGTTCATCGTGATCACAATTATATATATAATTTTTGGCCTCGCGAAGGAGAAAGCATCGCTCAAGCTTGGGGGAGGCTTAAATCAATGTTATATTCATGCCCCAATCATGAGCTCTCAAGAGAGATGATTATTCAAAATTTATATGCTCGGCTTTATGATAACAATCGCACCATGCTCGATACTTCTTGTGCTGGCTCTTTTATGACGAAGACTATTGAATTCAAATGGGATTTATTGGAAAGAATTAAATGCAACTCTGAAGATTGGGACCTCGATGAAGGTAAGGAGTCAGGTATGACACCTAAGTTTGATTGTGTTAAATCTTTTATGGATACCAATGTTTTCCGTAAATTTAGCACTAAATATGGACTTGACTCTGAGATAGTATCTTCTTTCTGTGAATCTTTTGCTACTTATGTTGATCTCCCCAAGGAGAAGTGGTTTAAATATCATCCTTCCATAGAAGTAAAAGTAGCTGCACCTATTAAAGTTGAAGAAAAGACTCTCACTTATAATGATCCTATTGTTCCTACTTCTTATGTTGAGAAACCACATTTCCCTGTTAGGATAAAGGATCATGCTAAAGCTTCAACTGTGGTTCGTAAAAGCAATATTAAAACTTATACACCTTCTGAGAAAATTAAAGTTGAACCTGATATTCTATTGTTAAAGATCTCTTGTCTGATAATATTGATGGGCATGTTATTCATTTCCTTGATGAGACTGCTAGAATTGCTAAACCTTGTGCTAAAGATAAAAACAGACCTGTGGTAGGCATGCCTGTTATTTCTGTTAAAATAGGAGATCATTGTTATCATGGCTTATGTGATATGCGTGCTAGTGCTAGTGCAATACCTTACGACTTATACAAAGAAATTATGCATGATATTGCACCTGCTGAGATAGAAGATATTGATGTCACAATTAAACTTGCCAATAGAGATACTATTTCACCAATGGGAATTGTTAGAGATGTTGAAGTCTTGTGTGGGAAAACTAAATATCCTACTGATTTTCTTGTTCTTGGTTCCCCACAAGATAGCTTTTGTCACATTATATTTGGTAGACCCTTCTTAAACACTGTTAATGCTAAGATAGATTGCAAAAAGGATGTTGTTACTATCGGTTTAGATGATATGTCTCATGAATTTAATTTCTCTAAATTTAGTAGACAACACCGTGAAGAAGAATTACCTAGTAAGGATGAAATTATTGGTCTTACTTCTATTGCCGTACCTCCTAGTGATCCTTTAGAACAATATTTGCTAGACCATGAAAATGATATGTTTATGAATGAAAGAAGGGAAATAGATGAAGTATTCTCTAAACAAGAACCTATTCTGAAACACAATTTTCCTGTTGAAATCCTAGGGGATCCTCCTCCACCCAAGGGTGATCCTGTGTTTGAGCTTAAACCGTTGCCTGATACTCTTAAATATGCTTATCTTGTGAGAAAATGATATATCATGTTATTATTAGTGCTAACCTTTCAGAGCATGAGGAAGAGAGATTATTGAAAACTCTGAAGAAGCACCGTGCTGCTATTGGGTATACTCTTGATGATCTTAAGGGCATTAGTCCCACTCTATGTCAACATAAAATAAATTTGGAAGAAGATGCTAAACCATTTCGTGATCATCAATGACGGCTGAATCCTAAAATGAAAGAAGTGGTGCGAAAGGAAATACTAAAGCTCCTTGAGGCAGGTATAATCTATGCCCTTGCTGATAGTCAGTGGGTAAGTCCTGTCCATTGTGTCCCTAAAAAGGGAGGTATTACTGTCGTTCCTAATGATAAAGATGAATTGATTCCTCAAAGAATTATTACAGTTTATAGGATGGTAATTGATTTCCGCAAATTAAATAAGGCCACTAAAAAGGATCATTACCCCTTACCTTTTATCGATCAAATGCTAGAAAGATTATCCAAACATACACATTTTTGCTTTCTAGATGGTTATTCTGGTTTCTCTCAGATACCTGTCTCAGCTAAGGATCAATCAAAGACTACTTTTACTTGCCCTTTTGGTACTTTTTCTTATAGACGTTTGCCTTTTGGTTTATGTAATGCACCTGCTACCTTTCAAAGATGCATGATGGCTATATTCTCTGACTTTTGTGAAAAGATTTGTGAGGTTTTCATGGATGATTTCTCCGTCTATGGATCTTCTTTTGATGATTGCTTGAGCAACCTTGATCGAGTTTTGCAGAGATGTGAAGAAACTAATCTTGTCTTGAATTGGGAAAAGTGCCACTTTATGGTTAATGAAGGTATTGTCTTGGGGCATAAAGTTTCTGAAAGAGGTATTGAAGTTGATAAAGCCAAGGTTGATGCTATTGAAAAGATGCCATGCCCCAAGGACATCAAAGGTATAAGAAGTTTCCTTGGTCACGCCGGATTTTATAGGAGGTTCATTAAGGACTTCTCAAAAAATTCTCGGCCTCCGACTAATTTATTACAAAAAGATAAACCATTTGTCTTTGATGATGATTGTGTAGAAGCATTTGAAATACTTAAGAAAGCATTGATCTCTGCACCTATTGTTCAGCCACCTGATTGGAATTTACCCTTTGAAATTATGTGTGATGCTAGTGATTATGTTGTAGGTGCTGTTCTAGGGAAAATAGTTGATAAGAAATTAAACGTTATTCAATATGCTAGTAAAACCCTAGAAAATGCTCAAAGAAATTATGCTACTACTGGAAAAAAATTATTAGGAGTTGTATTTGCTTGTGATAAGTTCAGACCTTATATTGTTGATTCTAAAGTAACTATTCACACTGATCATGCTGCTATTAAATATCTTATGGAAAAGAAAGATGCTAAACCTAGACTTATTAGATGGGTTCTCTTGCTACAAGAATTTGACTTACATATTGTTGATAGAAAGGGAGCTGAGAACCCCGTTGCAGACAACTTGTCTAGGTTAGAAAATGTGCTTGATGACCCACTACCTATTGATGATAGCTTTCCTGATGAGTAATTAAATGTCATAAATGCTTCTCATACTGCTCCATGGTATGCTGATTATGCTAATTACATTGTTGCCAAATTCATACCATCTAGTTTCACATACCAGCAAAAGAAAAAGTTCTTCTATGATTTGAGGCATTATTTTTGGGATGACCCACATCTTTATAAAGAAGGAGTAGATGGTGTTATTAGACGTTGTGTACCTGAGCATGAACATGAACAAATCCTACGCAAGTGTCACTCCGAAGCTTATGGAGGACACCATGCTGGAGATAGAACTGCATATAAGGTATTGCAATCTGGGTTTTATTGGCCTACTCTCTTCAAAGATGCCCGTAAGTTTGTCTTATCTTGTGATGAATGTCAAAGAATTGGTAATATTAGTAGACGTCAAGAAATGCCTATGAACTATTCACTCGTTATTGAACCATTTGATGTTTGGGGCTTTGACTATATGGGACCTTTTCCCGCCTCTAATGGTTATACACATATTTTAGTTGATGTTGATTACGTTACTAAGTGGGTAGAAGCTATTCCAACTAGTAGTGCTGATCATAACACTTCTATTAAAATGCTTAAAGAAGTTATTTTTCCAAGATTTGGAGTCCCTAGATATTTAATGACTGATGGTGGTTCACATTTTATTCATGGTGCTTTCCGTAAAATGCTTGGTAAGTATGATGTTAATCATAGAATTGCATCCCCTTATCACCCTCAGTCTAGTGGTCAAGTAGAATTGAGTAATAGAGAGCTCAAATTAATTTTGCAAAAGACTGTCAATAGGTCTAGAAAGAATTGGCCCAAGAAACTTGATGATGCATTATGGGCCTATAGAACTGCATATAAAAATCCTATGGGCATGTCTCCGTATAAAATGGTTTATGGAAAAGCATGTGACTTACCTCTCGAACTAGAACACAAGGCATATTGGGCTATTAAAGAGCTCAATTATGACTTTAAACTTGCCGGTGAGAAGAGGTTATTTGATATTAGCTCACTCGATGAATAGATAACCCAAGCCTACGAAAATGCCAAGTTGTTTAAAGAAAAAGTTAAAAGATGGCATGATAAAAGGATACAAAAGCGTGAGTTTGATGTAGGTGATTATGTATTGCTATACAACTCTCGTTTAAGATTTTTTGCAGGAAAACTTCTCTCTAAATGGGAAGGTCCTTACGTTATCGAGGAGGTTTATCGTTCCGGTGCCATAAAAATCAACAACTTTGAAGGCACAAATCCGAAGGTGGTGAGCGGTCAAAGAATCAAACATTATATCTCACGTAATCCCATAAATGTTGTAACCAATGTTATTGAAACCGTAACCCCGGAGGAATACATAAGGGACACTTTTTGGAATGTTTCAGACTCCGAAAAGGAATAGTATGTGGTACGGTAAGTAAACCGACTCCAAAACAGTTTTTAAGGCAATATTTCTCCGTTTTGGAATATTTAGAAAAATCGAAAAATAAGAAGCAGTCCGGGAAGGACACGAGGGCTCCACGATGGTGGAGGGCGCGCCCTACCCTCCTGGGCGCGCCCCCTACCTCGTGGGCACCTCGTGCGCTCTCTGGACTTCGTTTCTTGCACAATACGTATTTTGGTCGGTAAAAATTCATTACATAATCTCCCGGGGTTTTTGACTCCCGTATCACGCAAAAATCTCTTGTTCTTGTTTCGAGCTGTTTTCTGCCAGGGTTGTCAAAGCTAAGCATCATGTCGTCTCCCTCCTCCTCCAACAATGAGGGCAACGACGCTTGGCTAATGAAGATAGAGCTAAAGAGAGAAGAACCCACGGAGATCAACAAGGATGAAGTTATCAAGAAGGCCATGGAGGACCAAGTTCCGGCAACAGAAGACATCCTTCAACTTGATCACAATCTTCTTACCCCAACTGAGATCGAAGCTTTCAAGATGATTGAGCTAGCTCTTATAAAAAACGAGTATCTCACACATGAAAATATTTTGTTGAAGGAGCATATCATCGCACTCAAGGGCATTATCCGCAAGTTCGAATACCTCCTACGCTCAATGTGCGACTACCCATCATCACCACCATCTTCTCCACCAACAAAGAAGAATTGAGTATCTGGTATGGGCACTCCCCTTGGCAACTGCCAAGCTTGGGGGAGTGCCCCGGTATCGTATCACCATCACTTTTATATTTACCGTTTTGTTAGTTTGATCCTTTTGATAATATCTTGATCTAGTAGCATAAAGTTTTTAGTATGATCTAGTTGTGAGTTTTGCTTTATGATCCTTCTATGTAATCGAGTCCGTGAGCTATATAATAAAGATTAGTGTTGAGTCAAGGGCTCGATTATTTTGCCATGATCCTAAGTGAATAAAAGAAAAGAGAAATAAACAAAAAAGGAAACAAAGAGATCATATGGATCTTATGGAGAGTAATGAGCTCACATAGAAAAAGTATGATGAATAAAAATTGTTGAGAGTTGACAAACATAGTTTTGGTTATCGTTGCAATTAATAGGAAGTAATAAAGAAAGAGAGGTCTTCACATATCAATATACTATCTTGGACATCTTTTATGATTGTGAGCACTCATTAAAATATGACATGCTAAAGAGTTTACGTTGGACAAGGAAGACAACGTAATGGGTTATGTTTTCTTACATCTGAGATAAATTATATTGTCATGGATCATCCCACATTGTTGAGCTTGTCTTTCCCCCTCATGCTAGCCAAATTCATCGCACCAAGTAGAGATACTACTTGTGCTTCCAAATACCCTTAATCCAGTTTTGCCATGAGAGTCCACCATGTTGGAAATATGCCCTAGAGGCAATGATAAATTGGTTATTATTATATTTCCTTGTTCATGATAATCTTTATTATCCATGCTATAATTGTATTGATAGGAAACTCAGATACATGTGTGGATACATAGACAACAACATGTCCTTAGTAAGCATCTAGTTTACTAGCTCGTTGATCAATAGATGGTTACGATTTCCTGACCATGGACATTGTATGTCGTTGATAACGGGATCACATCATTAGGAGAATGATGTGATGGACAAGACCAAATCCTAAGCCTAGCACAAAGATCGTGTAGTTCGTATGCTAAAGCTTTTCTAATGTGAAGTGTCATTTCCTTAGACCATGAGATTGTGCAACTCTCGGATATCGTAGGAGTGCTTTGGGTGTGCCAAACGTCACAACGTAACTGGGTGGCTATAAAGGTACACTACAGGTATCTCCAAAAGTGTCTGTTGGGTTGGCACGAATCGAGACTAGGATTTGTCACTCCGT
The DNA here is from genome assembly GCF_002162155.2 of Triticum dicoccoides. Taxonomy (NCBI): domain Eukaryota; kingdom Viridiplantae; phylum Streptophyta; class Magnoliopsida; order Poales; family Poaceae; genus Triticum; species Triticum dicoccoides. The sequence goes on from NC_041392.1 coordinate 715,012,469, forward strand.
GTAACGGAGAGGTATCTCTGGGCCCACTCAGTAGGACATCATCATAATGTGCACAATGTGACCAAGGAGTTGATCACGGGATGATATGTTACGGAACGAGTAAAGAGACTTGCCGGTAACGAGATTGAACGAGGTATCGGGATACCGACGATCGAATCTCGGGCAAGTATCGTACCGCTAGACAAAGGGAATTGTATACGGGATTGATTGAATCCTTGACATCGTGGTTCATCCGATGAGATCATCGTGGAACATGTGGAAGACAACATGGGTATCCAGATCCCGCTGTTGGTTATTGACCGGAGAGTTGTCTCGGTCATGTCTGCATGGTTCCCGAACCCATAGGGTCTACACACTTAAGGTTCGATGACGCTAGGGTTATAGGGAATAGATATACGTGGTTACCGAATGTTGTTCGGAGTCCCGGATGAGATCCCGAACGTCACGAGGAGTTCCGGAATGGTCCGGAGGTAAAGATTTATATATGAGAAGTCCTGTTTTGGTCGTCGGAAAAGTTTCGGGTTTTTTCGGTAATGTACCGGGACCACCGGGAGGGTCCCGGTGGTCCACCAAGTGGGGCCACCAGCCCCGAAGGGCTGCATGGTCCAAGTGTGGGAGGGGACCAGCCCCAGGTGGGCTGGTGCGCCCCCCCACCAGGGCCCAAGGCGAAGAGAGAAGGGAAAAGGGGGAAACCCTAGGCTCAGATGGGCCTAAGGCCCACCTAGTGGTGCGCCCCCCCTCTCTCCCCCCTTGGCCGCCCCCTAGATGGGATCTAGGGCTGGCCGCCACCCCTAGGGGTGGAAACCTAGGTGGGGACACAGCCCCTCCCTTTCCATTATATATAGTGGGGGTTTTGGGCTGCCAGAAACACGAGAACATCTCCTTCTTGGCGCAGCCCTACCCCTCTCCCTCCTCGTCTCTTGCGGTGCTTGGCGAAGCCCTGCTGGAGTACCACGCTCCTCCACCACCACCACGCCATCGTGCTGCTGCTGGATGGAGTCTTCCCCAACCTCTCCTTCTCCCCTTGCTGGATCAAGGCGTAGGAGACGTCACCGGGCTGTACGTGTGTTGAACACAGAGGTGCCGTCCGTTCGGCACTAGGATCATCGGTGATTTGGATCACGACGAGTACGACACCATCAACCCCGTTCACTTGAACGCTTCTGCTTAGCGATCTACAAGGGTATGTAGATGCACTCTCCTTCCCCTCGTTGCTAGATTACTCCATAGATTGATCTTGGTGATGCGTAGAAAATTTTGAATTTCTGCTACGTTCCCCAACACACCATATCTACCTATGGATTGAGTAAGATCCTCCAAGTAAGTTGTCATCGGTGCAAGCAATAAAAATTGCTCTCTAAATATGTATGACTTATTAGTGTGGGATAAAATAAGCTTTATACGATCGTGTGATATGGAAGAAATAAAAGCGACAGACTGCATAATAAAGGTCCATATCACAAGTGGCAATATAAAGTGACGTTCTTTTGCATTAGGATTTTGTGCATCCAACCATAAAAGCGCATGACAACCTCTGCTTCCCTCTGCGAAGGGCCTATCTTTTACTTTCATCTCCTACCTTGCATAAGAGTCATGGTGATCTTCACCCTTCCTTTTTACATTTTATCCTTTGACAAGCACACTATGTTGGAAAGATCCTGGTATATATGGCCAATTGGATGTGATTTTTCATGAACTATTATTGTTGACATTACCCTTGAGGTAAAACGTTGGGAGGCAAAACTATAAGCCCCTATCTTTCCCTGTGTCCGATTAAAACTCCATACCCACAAGTACTGCGTGAGTGTCAGCAATTGTGAAAGACTATATGATAGTTGAGTTTGTGGACTTGCTGAAAAGCTCTTATATATTGACTCTTTCCTATGTTATGATAAATTGCAATTGCTCCAATTACTGAGATTATAGTTTGTTAGTTTTCAATGAAGTTTACGATTCATACTTGAAATTGTGATTGAATTATTACTCTAGCATAAGAAATCATATGACAAGAATTATATAAGTTGTTGTCCTAAGTACGATCATGATGCCCTCATGTCCGTATTTTATTTTTATCGACACCTCTATCTCTAAACATGTGGACATATTTTTCGATTTCGGCTTTCGCTTGAGGACAAGCGAGGTCTAAGCTTGGGGGAGTTGATACGTCCATTTTGCATCATGCTTTTATATCGATATTTATTGCATTATGAGCTGTTATTACATATTATGTCACAATACTTATGCCTATTCTCTCTTATTTTACAAGGTTTACATAAAGAGGGAGAATGCCGGCAGCTGGGATTCTGGGCTGGAAAAGGAGCAAATATTAGAGACCTACTCTGCACAGCTCCAAAAGTCCTGAAACTTCATGGAAGACGTTTTCAGAATATATAAAAAATACTGAGCGCAAGAAGTTCACCAGGGGGGCCACACCCTACCCACGAGGGTGGGGGCGCGCCCCCTACCTCCTGGGCCCCCTGGTGGCCCTCCGATGGCCATCTTCTGCTATATGGAGTGTTTCAATGAGAAAAAAATAATAAGCCATCTCCTTGGACGAAACTCCGCGGCCACAAGGCGGAACCAATCTAGGGCTCTGGCGGAGCTGTTTTGCCGGGGAAACTTCCCTCCGGGAGGGGGAAATCATCGCCATCGTCATCACCAACGCTCCTCTCATCAGGAGAGGGCAATCTCCATCAACATCTTCATCAACATCGTCTCCTCTCAAAACCCTAGTTTATCTCTTGTATCCAATTCTTGTCTCCAAGTCCGGGATTGATACTAGTAGGTTGCTAGTAGTGTTAATTACTCCTTGTAGTTGATGCTAGTTGGTTTATTTGGTGGAAGATCATATGTTCAGATCCTATATGCATATTAATACCCCTCTGATTATGAACATGAATATGCTTTGTGAGTAGTTATGTTTGTTCCTGAGGACATGGGAGAAGTCTTGCTATTAGTAGTCATGTGAATTTGGTATTCGTCCGATATTTTGATGAGATGTATGTTGTCTCTCCTCTAGTGGTGTTATGTGAACGTTGACTACATAACACTTCACCATTATTTGGGCCTAGAGGAAGGCATTGGGAAGTAATAAGTAGATGATGGGTTGCTAGAGTGACAGAAGCTTAAACCCTAGTTTATGCGTTGCTTCGTAAGGGGCTGATTTGGATCCATATGTTTCATGCTATGGTTAGGTTTACCTTAATACTTTTGTTGTAGTTGCGGATGCTCGCAATAGAGGTTAATCATAAGTGGAATGCTTGTCCAAGTAAGGACAGCACCTAAGCACCGGTTCACCCACATACCAAATTAACAAAGTACCGAACGCGAATTGAATGAACGTGATGAAAACAAGCTTGACGATATTCCCATGTGTCCTCGGGAGCACTTTTCTCTATATAAGAGTTTGTCCAGGCTTGTCCTTTGCTACAAAAAGGATTGGGCCACCTTGCTGCACTTTATTTATTTTTGTTACTTGATGCTCATTACAAATTATCCTATCACAAAACTATCTGTTACCACTTATTTCAGTACTTGCAGAGAATACCTTGCTGGAAACCGCTTATCATTTCCTTCTGTTCCTCGTTGGGTTCGACACTCTTACTTATCGAAAGGACTATGATAGATCTCCTATACTTGTGGGTCATCAAGACTCTTTTCTGGCGCCGTTGCCGGGGAGTGAAGCGCCTTTGGTAGGTGGGATTTGGTAAGGAAAATTTATATAGTGTGCTGAAATTTACTGTCACTTGTTACTATGGAAAGTAATCCTCTGAGGGGCTTGTTTGGGGTATCTTCACCCCGACCAGTAGATCAAAGAGTTGCTCCTCAACCTACTGAACCTACTGAAAATGAAAATGTCTACTTTGAAATTCCTTTGGGTATGATAGAAAAACTGCTAGCTAATCCTTTTGTAGGAGACGGAACAACGCAGCCTGATAAGCACCTAATATATGTGGATGAAGTTTGTGGATTATTTAAGCTTGCAGGTGTACCCAGAGATGTTGTTAAGAAGAAGGTCTTCCCTTTATCTTTGAAGGAAGATGCATTGACATGGTATAGGCTATGTGATGATATGGGGTCATGGAACTACAAACGATTGAAATTGGAATTTCATCAGCAGTTTTATCCTATGCATCTTGCTCATCGTGATCGCAATTATATATATAATTTTTGGCCTCGCGAAGGAGAAAGCATCGCTCAAGCTTGGGGGAGGCTTAAATCAATGTTATATTCATGCCCCAATCATGAGCTCTCAAGAGAGATGATTATTCAAAATTTATATGCTCGGCTTTCTGATAACAATCGCACCATGCTCGATACTTCTTGTGCTGGCTCTTTTTATGACGAAGACTATTGAATTCAAATGGGATTTATTGGAAAGAATTAAATGCAACTCTGAAGATTGGGACCTCGATGAAGGTAAGGAGTCAGGTATGACAGCTAAGTTTGATTGTGTTAAATCTTTTATGGATACCAATGTTTTCCGTAAATTTAGCACTAAATATGGACTTGACTCTGAGATAGTAGCTTCTTTCTGTGAATCTTTTGCTACTTATGTTGATCTCCCCAAGGAGAAGTGGTTTAAATATCATCCTTCCATAGAAGTAAAAGTAGCTGCACCTATTAAAGTTGAAGAAAAGACTCTCACTTATAATGATCCTATTGTTCCTACTTCTTATGTTGAGAAACCACATTTCCATGTTAGGATAAAGGATCATGCTAAAGCTTCAACTGTGGTTCGTAAAAGCAATAATAAAACTTATACACCTTCTGAGCAAATTAAAGTTGAACCTGATATTGCTATTGTTAAAGATCTCTTGTCTGATAATATTGATGGGCATGTTATTCATTTCCTTGATGAGACTGCTAGAATTTCTAAACCTTGTGCTAAAGATAAAAACAGACATGTGGTAGGCATGCCTGTTATTTCTGTTAAAATAGGATATCATTGTTATCATGGCTTATGTGATATGCGTGCTAGTGCTAGTGCAATACCTTACGACTTATACAAAGAAATTATGCATGATATTGCACCTGCTGAGATAGAAGATATTGATGTCACAATTAAACTTGCCAATAGAGATATTATTTCACCAATGGGAATTGTTAGAGATGTTGAAGTCTTGTGTGGGAAAACTAAATATCCTGATGATTTTCTTGTTCTTGGTTCCCCACAAGATAGCTTTTGTCCCATTATATTTGGTAGACCCTTCTTAAACACTGTTAATGCTAAGATAGATTGCAAAAAGGATGTTGTTACTATCGGTTTAGATGATATGTCTCATGAATTTAATTTCTCTAAATTTAGTAGACAACACCGTGAAGAAGAAATACCTAGTAAGGATGAAATTATTGGTCTTGCTTCTATTGCCGTACCTCCTAGTGATCCTTTAGAACAATATTTGCTAGACCATTAAAAATGATATGTTTATGAATGAAAGAAGGGAAATAGATGAAGTATTCTTTAAACAGGAACCTATTCTGAAACACAATTTTCCTGTTGAAATCCTAGGGGATCCTCCTCCACCCAAGGGTGATCCTGTGTTTGAGCTTAAACCGTTGCCTGATACTCTTAAATATGCTTATCTTGTGAGAAAAAGATATATCCTGTTATTATTAGTGCTAACCTTTCAGAGCATGAGGAAGAGACATTATTGAAAACTCTGAAGAAGCATCGTGCTGCTATTGGGTATACTCTTGATGATCTTAAGGGCATTAGTCCCACTCTATGTCAACATAAAATAAATTTGGAAGAAGATGCTAAACCAGTTCGTGATCATCAACGATGGCTGAATCCTAAAATGAAAGAAGTGGTGCGAAAGGAAATACTAAAGCTCCTTGAGGCAGGTATAATCTATGCCCTTGCTGATAGTCAGTGGGTAAGTCTTGTCCATTGTGTCCCTAAGAAGGCAGGTATTACTGTCGTTCCTAATGATAAAGATGAATTGATTCCTCAAAGAATTATTATAGGTTATAGGATGGTAATTGATTTCCGCAATTAAATAAGGCCACTAAAAAGGATCATTACCCCTTACCTTTTATCGATCAAATGCTAGAAAGATTATCCAAACATACACATTTTTGTTTTCTAGATGGTTATTCTGGTTTCTCTCAAATACCTGTCTCAGCCAAGGATCAATCAAAGACTACTTTTACTTGCCCTTTTGGTACTTTTGCTTATAGACGTTTGCCTTTTGGTTTATGTAATGCACCTGCTACCTTTCAAAGATGCATGATGGCTATATTCTCTGACTTTTGTGAAAAGATTTGTGAGGTTTTCATGGACGATTTCTCTGTCTATGGATCTTCTTTTGATGATTGCTTGTGCAACGTTGATCGAGTTTTGCAGAGATGTGAAGAAACTGATCTTGTCTTGAATTGGGAAAAGTGCCACTTTATGGTTAATGAAGGTATTGTCTTGGGGCATAAAGTTTGTGAAAGAGGTATTGAAGTTGATAAAGCCAAGGTTGATGCTATTGAAAAGATGCCATGCCCCAAGGACATCAAAGGTATAAGAAGTTTCCTTGGTCAAGCCGGATTTTATAGGAGGTTCATTAAGGACTTCTCAAAAATTTCTCGGCCTCTGACTAATTTATTACAAAAAGATATACCATTTGTCTTTGATGATGATTGTGTAGAAGCATTTGAAATACTTAAGAAAGCATTGATCTCTGCACCTATTGTTCAGCCACCTGATTGGAATTTACCCTTTGAAATTATGTGTGATGCTAGTGATTATGTTGTAGGTGCTGTTCTAGGGCAAATAGTTGATAAGAAATTAAACGTTATTCAATATGCTAGTAAAACCCTAGACAATGCTCAAAGAAATTATGCTACTACTGAAAATGAATTCTTAGGAGTTGTATTTGCTTGTGATAAGTTCAGACCTTATATTGTTGATTCTAAAGTAACTATTCACACTGATCATGCTGCTATTAAATATCTTATGGAAAAGAAAGATGCTAAACCTAGACTTATTAGATGGGTTCTCTTCCTACAAGAATTTGACTTACATATTGTTGATAGAAAGGGAGCTGAGAACCCCGTTGCAGACAACTTGTCTAGGTTAGAAAATGTGCTTGATGACCCACTACCTATTGATGATAGCTTTCCTGATGAGTAATTAAATGTCATAAATGCTTCTCATACTGCTCCATGGTATGCTGATTATGCTAATTACATTGTTGCCAAATTCATACCATCTAGTTTCACATACCAGCAAAAGAAAAAGTTCTTCTATGATTTGAGGCATTATTTTTGGGATGACCCACATCTTTATAAAGAAGGAGTAGATGGTGTTATTAGACGTTGTGTACCTGAGCATGAACAGGAACAAATCCTACGCAAGTGTCACTCCGAAGTTTATGGAGGACACCATGCTGGAGATAGAACTGCACATAAGGTATTGCAATCTGGGTTTTATTGGCCTACTCTCTTCAAAGATGCCCGTAAGTTTGTCTTATCTTGTGATGAATGTCAAAGAATTGGTAATATTAGTAGACGTCAAGAAATGCCTATGAACTATTCACTCTTTATTGAACCATTTGATGTTTGGGGCTTTGACTATATGGGACCTTTTCCTGCCTCTAATGGTTATACACATATTTTAGTTGATGTTGATTACGTTACTAAGTGGGTAGAAGCTATTCCAACTAGTAGTGCTGATCATAACACTTCTATTAAAATGCTTAAAGAAGTTATTTTTCCAAGATTTGGAGTCCCTAGATATTTAATGACTGATGGTGGTTCACATTTTATTCATGGTGCTTTCCGTAAAATGCTTGCTAAGTATGATGTTAATCATAGAATTGCATCCCCTTATCACCCTCAGTCTAGTGGTCAAGTAGAATTGAGTAATAGAGAGCTCAAATTAATTTTGCAAAAGATTGTCAATAGGTCTAAAAAGAATTGGCCCAAGAAACTTGATGATGTATTATGGGCCTATAGAACTGCATATAAAAATCCTATGGGTATGTCTCCGTATAAAATGGTTTATGGAAAAGCATATCACTTACCTCTCGAACTAGAACACAAGGCATATTGGGCTATTAAAGAGCTCAATTATGACTTTAAACTTGCCGGTGAGAAGAGGTTATTTGATATTAGCTCACTCGATGAATAGAGAACCCAAGCCTACGAAAATGCCAAGTTGTTTAAAGAAAAAGTTAAAAGATGGCATGATAAAAGGATACAAAAGCGTGAGTTTGATGTAGGTGATTATGTATTGCTATACAACTCTCGTTTAAGATTTTTTGCAGGAAAACTTCTCTCTAAATGGGAAGGTCCTTACGTTATCGAGGAGGTTTATCGTTCCGGTGCCATAAAAATCAACAACTTTGAAGGCACAAATCCGAAGGTGGTGAGCGGTCAAAGAATCAAACATTATATCTCACGTAATCCCATAAATGTTGTAACCAATGTTATTGAAACCGTAACCCCGGAGGAATACATAAGGGACACTTTTTGGAATGTTTCAGACTCCGAAAAGGAATAGTATGTGGTACGGTAAGTAAACCGACTCCAAAACAGTTTTTAAGGCAATATTTCTCCGTTTTGGAATATTTAGAAAAATCGAAAAATAAGAAGCAGTCCGGGAAGGACACGAGGGCTCCACGATGGTGGAGGGCGCGCCCTACCCTCCTGGGCGCGCCCCCCTACCTCGTGGGCACCTCGTGCGCTCTCTGGACTTCGTTTCTTGCACAATACGTATTTTGGTCGGTAAAAATTCATTACATAATTTCCCGGGGTTTTTGACTCCCGTATCACGCAAAAATCTCTTGTTCTTGTTTCGAGCTGTTTTCTGCCAGGGTTGTCAAAGCTAAGCATCATGTCGTCTCCCTCCTCCTCCAACAATGAGGGCAACGACGCTTGGCTAATGAAGATAGAGCTAAAGAGAGAAGAACCCACGGAGATCAACAAGGATGAAGGGATCAAGAAGGCCATGGAGGACCAAGTTCCGGCAACAGAAGACATCCTTCAACTTGATCACAATCTTCTTACCCCAACTGAGATCGAAGCTTTCAAGATGATTGAGCTAGCTCTTATAAAAAACGAGTATCTCACACATGAAAATATTTTGTTGAAGGAGCATATCATCGCACTCAAGGGCATTATCCGCAAGTTCGAATACCTCCTACGCTCAATGTGCGACTACCCATCATCACCACCATCTTCTCCACCAACAAAGAAGAATTGAGTATCTGGTATGGGCACTCCCCTTGGCAACTGCCAAGCTTGGGGGAGTGCCCCGGTATCGTATCACCATCACTTTTATATTTACCGTTTTGTTAGTTTGATCCTTTTGATAATATCTTGATCTAGTAGCATAAAGTTTTTAGTATGATCTAGTTGTGAGTTTTGCTTTATGATCCTTCTATGTAATCGAGTCCGTGAGCTATATAATAAAGATTAGTGTTGAGTCAAGGGCTCGATTATTTTGCCATGATCCTAAGTGAATAAAAGAAAAGAGAAATAAACAAAAAAGGAAACAAAGAGATCATATGGATCTTATGGAGAGTAATGAGCTCACATAGAAAAAGTATGATGAATAAAAATTGTTGAGAGTTGACAAACATAGTTTTGGTCATCGTTGCAATTAATAGGAAGTAATAAAGAAAGAGAGGTATTCACATATAAATATACTATCTTGGACATCTTTTATGATTGTGAGCACTCATTAAAATATGACATGCTAAAGAGTTTACATTGGACAAGGAAGACAACGTAATGGGTTATGTTTTCTTGCATCTGAGATAAATTATATTGTCATGGATCATCCAACATTGTTGAGCTTGCCTTTCCCCCTCATGCTAGACAAATTCATCGCACCAAGTAGAGATACTACTTGTGCTTCCAAATACCCTTAAACCAGTTTTGCCATGAGAGTCCACCATACCTACCTATGGATTGAGTAAGATCCTCCAAGTAAGTTGTCATCGGTGCAAGCAATAAAAATTGCTCTCTAAATATGTATGACTTATTAGTGTGGGATAAAATAAGCTTTATACGATCGTGTGATATGGAAGAAATAAAAGCGACAGACTGCATAATAAAGGTCCATATCACAAGTGGCAATATAAAGTGACGTTCTTTTGCATTAGGATTTTGTGCATCCAACCATAAAAGCGCATGACAACCTCTGCTTCCCTCTGCGAAGGGCCTATCTTTTACTTTCATCTCCTACCTTGCATAAGAGTCATGGTGATCTTCACCCTTCCTTTTTACATTTTATCCTTTGACAAGCACACTATGTTGGAAAGATCCTGGTATATATGGCCAATTGGATGTGATTTTTCATGAACTATTATTGTTGACATTACCCTTGAGGTAAAACGTTGGGAGGCAAAACTATAAGCCCCTATCTTTCACTGTGTCCGATTAAAACTCCATACCCACAAGTACTGCGTGAGTGTCAGCAATTGTGAAAGACTATATGATAGTTGAGTTTGTGGACTTGCTGAAAAGCTCTTATATATTGACTCTTTCCTATGTTATGATAAATTGCAATTGCTCCAATTACTGAGATTATAGTTTGTTAGTTTTCAATGAAGTTTACGATTCATACTTGAAATTGTGATTGAATTATTACTCTAGCATAAGAAATCATATGACAAGAATTATATAAGTTGTTGTCCTAAGTACGATCATGATGCCCTCATGTCCGTATTTTATTTTTATCGACACCTCTATCTCTAAACATGTGGACATATTTTTCGATTTCGGCTTTCGCTTGAGGACAAGCGAGGTCTAAGCTTGGGGGAGTTGATACGTCCATTTTGCATCATGCTTTTATATCGATATTTATTGCATTATGAGCTGTTATTACATATTATGTCATAATACTTATGCCTATTCTCTCTTATTTTACAAGGTTTACATAAAGAGGGAGAATGCCGGCAGCTGGGATTCTGGGCTGGAAAAGGAGCAAATATTAGAGACCTACTCTGCACAGCTCCAAAAGTCCTGAAACTTCATGGAAGACGTTTTCAGAATATATAAAAAATACTGAGCGCAAGAAGTTCACCAGGGGGGCCACACCCTACCCACGAGGGTGGGGGCGCGCCCCCCTACCTCGTGGCCCCCCTGGTGGCCCTCCGATGGCCATCTTCTGCTATATGGAGTCTTTCAATGAGAAAAAAAATAATAAGCCATCTCCTCGGACGAAACTCCGCCGCCACGAGGCGGAACCAATCTAGGGCTCTGGCGAAGCTGTTCTGCCGGGGAAACTTCCCTCCGGGAGGGGGAAATCATTGCCATCGTCATCACCAACGCTCCTCTCATCGGGAGAGGGAAATCTCCATCAACATCTTCATCAGCACCGTCTCCTCTCAAAACCCTAGTTTATCTCTTGTATCCAATTCTTGTCTCCAAGTCCGGGATTGATACTAGTAGGTTGCTAGTAGTGTTAATTACTCCTTGTAGTTGATGCTAGTTGGTTTATTTGGTGGAAGATCATATGTTCAGATCCTATATGCATATTAATACCCCTCTGATTATGAACATGAATATGCTTTGTGAGTAGTTACGTTTGTTCCTGAGGACATGGGAGAAGTCTTGCTATTAGTAGTCATGTGAATTTGGTATTCGTCCGATATTTTGATGAGATGTATGTTGTCTCTCCTCTAGTGGTGTTATGTGAACGTCGACTACATAACACTTCACCATTATTTGGGCCTAGAGGAAGGCATTGGGAAGTAATAAGTAGATGATGGGTTGCTAGAGTGACAGAAGCTTAAACCCTAGTTTATGCGTTGCTTCGTAAGGGGCTGATTTGGATCCATATGTTTCATGCTATGGTTAGGTTTACCTTAATACTTTTGTTGTAGTTGTGGATGCTTGCAATAGAGGTTAATCATAAGTGGGATGCTTGTCCAAGTAAGGACGGCACCCAAGCACCGGTTCACCCACATACCAAATTATCAAAGTACCGAACGCGAATCATATGAACGTGATGAAAACAAGCTTGACGATATTCCCATGTGTCCTCGGGAGCACTTTTCTCTATATAAGAGTTTGTCCAGGCTTGTCCTTTACTACAAAAAGGATTGGGCCACCTTGCTGCACTTTATTTACTTTTGTTACTTATTGCTCGTTACAAATTATCCTATCACAAAACTATCTGTTACCACTTATTTCAGTACTTGCAGAGAATACCTTGCTGGAAACCGCTTATCATTTCCTTCTGCTCCTCGTTGGGTTCGACACTCTTACTTATCGAAAGGACTACGATATATCCCCTATACTTGTGGGTCATCACTTGCCGCCCCCCGCCGCTATAAAAGTTGGCCCCTCCCTCGCCGGTTAGCGCACACCCTCCATCGCCAAACGTCTCCCCCTCTCGACCTCTCACCGTCGGCCCGTCTCTCCTCTCTCCCCCCGACGACGAGCATGGCCGAGCACTACCCAGGCGATGGTGCAGCGGCCAACGGCTTCGACCGCCGCCACCTGCACGAGGACGAGGCACGCCTCCTCTACGAGGACGACTTCCCGGCGCTGCCGGACATGCGGGTGCCGAGTTCCTGGTGGCTCAGCGCCGGCGGCGTCCCGGTGCCTCCAGTGCCCACCGTAGCTGATCGGCGTGCCGAAATCGCGCGCATCCGGTCCTCACTGCCGGCAGTGGTGAGGAACGAGCCGAGGTACGCCCCCGATAGCAACGCGCTGTGGACGACATACTTCACCCGACGCCACGAGGAGCAGCTCGCCTCCACTAACGACGACGAGCCCCGCAGCTGCCTCAACTCCGACGGGCGGCGCCAATGGTGGGGCGTCCCCGGCCGCACCCTCGAGGTCGTCCTCGAGTACATCGAGGCCGGCAACACGGCGCGCCTGGAGTACCTGGCGCCCCCTCCTTCTCTCGCCGCTGCGGCAGCTCCTGGCCGCCTCAGTGAATGGAGACGGCGAGCTCCTCATCGTCGCGCTCCCTCTCCTCCGGCTCACTGGCGCTGTGCCCCGTAAAGCCGGAGCCACATGAGACGCCGCTCAGTCGTCGCACCCACGGCGGCGCCCTCGTTATCAACAAGGGCGGTCGTGGCCCCTCTCCTCCCTCTTCCCGCCTCATCTGGTCAAAGACCGAGCCGAGGCTGCTCCCCGTGAAGGAGCACGTGGCCATGGCAGCCGACAAAGAGATCGCCCTCAAATGGGCGCGGGAGGACTACGTCCGCAAGGAGATGGCGCGCCAGCGCTGTGCCCTCAAGGAGATTGCCGCTCTATGCCGTAGCCGCAAGGACGGCGACATCGTCATCCTCGACGAAAGTGACGAGAAGGCGCCCGGGCTGAACACGACGTCATCATGTCATCGCTCCGACGTTGATCCTTCTTTGCATCTTCAAGTGCTTCTCTCGGTCCAAAGCCTTGGTTAGGATGTCCGCCAGCTGATCATCGGTGCAATTGTAGTTGACATCTATGTTGCCTTCTTCCACGCAATCCTTCATGTAGTGATACATCGTATTAATGTGCTTGCTCCTATCACACCGCACTGGATCCTGGTGTAGAAAAGTTGTAGACTCACTGTCAACATTGAGCACCGTTGGTTCCGGATCTCGATCCATGAGATCATCGTGTAGCCTTCCTAGCCGTACACCTTGACGCTCTGCTTCACTTGAAATCGATTCCATCACTTTCTGCTTTTGTGATAGCCAGCTTACTATGCTTCCACCAAGGAAATATGTCACGCCCTAGGAACTCTTAGGGTTGTCAACAATCCCTTCCTTGTCACTACCACTATAGACGAGTAGTTTCACCATCTCCTTCTTGCTCAGCTCAAGACAAGGTTCCATTGAAGCATCAATTGTATTGCAATCTTTCATGCCATAGCTTTCAAATACCTTCCGTGTGTATGCCTCTTGGCATAGTGTGATCTCCTCCATCTTTTATTGTACCTCTATCCTGAGGCAGTAACTCAAAAGACTTAGATCATCTATCTTGAAAAGCTCCTTCATTTGTAGCTTGAATTTTGCAATCATCTCTACTAGTGTGATGATTACAGGGGTTCTCGTTCGCTCTTACCAAGTTTAATGGATAAAAGTTTAAGGCAGCTTTTTGTTGGTCGTAATCATAAAAATCATGATTTCATTGGTCGCTTGTACTAAGTTTCATGAGCTGAAACTTCATATTTGTTTTAAAATTCTTGAAAATGTATTCAAGATGGATCTTAGTTGAAAGCACTCGTCACAAGAAACACAAATATAAAAACAGAACTTAATTTGAACCTTTTATTTAAAAAATGTAAAGTTTGAAAATCAAAAGCCAAAAAATGCACATGTGGGTGACTCGATAGATCATTTATCTTGAAACGCTCCTTCATTTGTAGCTTAAATTTTACGATCATCTCTACCAGTGTGATGATTACAAGGGCCAGGTACATGTATATATACTAGTCTAGACTAGCTACCTACATGACAGGGTCGGTCAGGACTACTAATCCAAGCTGAGCTGCACGGTGGAGGCAGCGACGGATGGTGGAAGGGTGCTTGCGTGTTGGCGGATAATTAAAGGTATAGCATTAGATGGCCGACTACTATATCAGTATCCGGACATCGATCCGAACCGGTGTGCGCACGTATACGGTGTCTGATTTAAGGTCAGCTTTAAAGGTGCCCTTATGACTTTGTTTTTGGGTCAGGCTCTGTCACTGTTGCCGAAGTACGAGGGGATATCCCCCGAAAATTCACTGGCGTGCCACACGCATACCTTATCCTTATGAGCACCTTCGAGAGACTGAGCCGACATATCATCTTGAGATTTACGAAGTCACCGTAGGCACCTTATTGTCGACGGGAACGTTTCCTATCTAGGAATAATGCAAGCACCAGGACTTGAACCCTAATGCAGTGGCGGAGCTACAGTACCAAACATGGGCGGGCCGATACAAAGAAAAGCCCATTATTTTCCTTAAATTGGCCCAGTTTAATATGAACCCTCCATTGTTTTTGCTCTGGGCTGGGCGGGCCGTGGCCCATCCAGCCTTGCTGAAGCTCCGCCAGTGCCCTGGTGGGTTGAGGATACTACTGTTCCTCTAACCATTCAACCACAAGTTGATTTGCTGCACGTGGGGTAGTTAATGTGTACACTTTGACGGATACCCGATGGTTGTACAGTTTTTGTAGACGGGCATGCAGAACATAACGACGGCGTCACGACACTGTACCAACATGGGCAGTAGGCAAACGGCATGGAAAACGATGGGATCGTCCTTTTCCACTGCCTCCCGGCCGATGGCGGCCTCATCTACGTCGACGGCTGCTTCCTCCGCTACGGTGCTGGCAACTTCACCGCCGCCGTCTCCGACATCAGCGACATGTTCCTTTGTTTAAACGACACCGTACGGGCCGCACCGGCCACACCGGCGTTCGCTGCCGCTGCCGCCTCGCTGGTGCGCGACGTCACGGGGACCGCACCCGGGGCGAGGGGGTACTACTACGTCGGGTCGGCGTACGCGTCGGTGATGCCGACCAGCGCGCGGGTGTACGCGGCGGCACAGTGTTGGAGGTCGCTGAACGCCACCGCGTGCTCGGCCTGCACAGCGACCGTGCGCGACCGGGTGGTCCGGCGGTGCCTTCCCGGCGCCGTCGAGGGGTACGGGCTCAACGCCGGCTGCGGCGGATCATCCAGTGAGTACTGCACACATTCTTGGTCCAAGTGTCGTGCATTGTCGTGTCAGAATTCTGCTGACAGCAACAACACATTCACATAGTGATATTTCAGGTTTCAGATCCTGAAACAGCAAAATAAATCTGTATGAAACACCACGAATATGACATCTTCTTTCTTCTTCTGAATTATCCATGGCAGCGCGGCACATAATCATCATCGTCTTCGCGTCCATCCTCTCGCCATGGCAGTCATCGGCATAGTATTCATCTGGACACGAATGAAGCCCAGGAGAGACAACCTACACGACGGTATGCCAAACTGTAAAATTACAATCACATGCGTCTGATGTTGCACTATGATTTGATGATAGTTTCTGACACTTTGTAGACATGGATGGCTCAGGCGAGATCATCCGCACCATCATGTCATCCCAGCTCAGCATCCGCGGCCGGTAAGAGGAGCTCGGCCAGGGTGGCTACGGTTCAGTTTACATGGTACATTGCCGTGCCATTTGGAACACCACACATTGGCACAAATGCAACACCGATTTCATTGATCATCTTTCTTGAAATGCTTGCTTCATCTGAATTTGAGATCCTGATAATATGCTGGATATCACAGGGTGTGCTTCAGATCATCGTGAAGCGGCTCTACCTCGTAGTGCTTCATCTGAATCTGGGTTCCTGATTGTACATTGATCAGATTGTGGACGGTTTGACATGACAAAATTGTAATTTTTTCAGAGATAATTGTAATTCTTGTTTGATGGTATAAAGACTTCAAAATTAAGTTTGTCTCCCTTATTCTAAAAATAATGAAATGTGGAATTGCATATACTTCAAAACTGTGATGTCAGGAACGACACAGACTTCAGCCAAGATTACAAAGATTGTTTCTCTTATTAATGACGGATACTTGTCAAAGAAAAAATGTCTTGCATACATTGTACAGAGTACAAAGAGATCTGCATTTACTTGCAACTTGACTAATACAATCCTTGCAAACTCTTAGATTGCAAAGAAATGTCAAAATGATTGAACTACAGGCCTTTCAATTTATATACATATTTATTTTTTGCGGAAATCAATTTATATACACATGTTTGAGCATTGTCATGAAAATTTCCTGGTATCTTATTTGTAGGTGGGTGTATGTCCAGCTTCTGCTCTTGTCTTGGCATCCTCATTTCACATACAGCAAAGAGCATGTTGACATTCTCGAGTCAATTTTGACAGTGGCTTGATCATGCTCCACAGGAAGAACCATTGAAGACATATATTTTCAAAACAATCTCTTTTTTTCACACCCATCGCATGGCAGATTTCAGAACATCCATATGTATTTTAGATAAAAGAATAATACATTGTGCATTATTAATCCTTTGAAACCATCTATAAATAGCTCAATGAACACATCACCCATTCACACTTGATTCTGTCAATCCCACACCTGTACAGCTCCACGGCCCCTGCACCAACAAAGTTAGAATCGTCAATCCCACACCTAACAACTCCACTGCCCTAAACCAGCAAAGTTAGAATCATCAGTTTATCTCAATTTTCAACAGTAAAGTTAGAATCTCCGGCCTCACTTTGCTCCTAAGATTACTTTCAGTTTCTGAAGGCCGTATGACAAGCCCAGTGCATTGCAGTACAGAGTACAGACAACAGCACTAGATGTATGGTGCAATTGTTCACCATGTGTGATCAATGAAACACGAACTAATTCATCACGGAGACAAAAATTTAACACACCTCATTTTAAATCTCAATTTAGGATCAAAATCACAAAATTGATGCTTTGAATAAAGCATTATGACCAAACCCAGGTTCTGAAAATTGGAGTAGCAAACATATGCAGGAGAGATTGTGCTGGTTGCTCACCATGTAGTTGATAGTCGAGGTTCCCGACCACGGGGATCACCTCCGACGCGCCCAACACCTCCCAGCGGCGGACGAGATAGGCCGTGCCATTGGGGACCGAGATTGGCTAGAGCGGCGGCAGCAAGCGAGAAAGGCAAAGGATATCTGGAGCCGAGCCTCGTCCGTCGTCGTCGCACTGAGCAGAGGTGGTGTAAGAGCAACTCTAGCAGACCCCGCATCCGCTCCCGACCCGTAAAATAACCGTCAAAATGCAGATACGGGCCGGAAAACCTGCCCGACTAGATCCCGCATCTCGCCCCGGCCCGTAAAAAAATTTAGGGGGCGCGGCAAATTTCCGGCCCCAATCCGGGAAAACGCAGGTTTTCCCTTCGCGGCTGCGGTGCCCTGCATCACAGAGAAGCAGTTGGCGGGAGGGACATTTCAGCCCGTGCTCTTTTCCTCCTTCCGCCACCGCCCGCCCTTGCTTTCGCCCGCCCACCGCCGGCGATTCCGGCCATATCTGTGGGCGGAATCGCTCCGCGAGGCCGCCCCACACCCTCCCGCGCCGAGCCGCTGCACCGCCCCTCCGGATCCAGCGAGAAGAGCCGCCCCCTAGTCGCCGCCGCCGCTGGGATCGACCACCGCCGAGCGCACCACCCTCGTCGCCGCCCGGGATCACTCGCCACCGGTTAGTCCCTTTTTTGTGATTTTCATGAGCTGTGTAGTAGATTGACGCGCCGACGTGCGTGTAGATGGAGTTGACCCCATGCGAGAAGTTCTTGCTATCCGATTCGTCTGATTCGGACGACTCGGATGTGGAGACCATGCTTGCGACCTTTCGGCGGCAAACATTGGTCATGGCGCTTGCCGTGAAGGAGCATGAAGACGAGTACCGAAAGAGGAGGCGAGGATCTACTGTCAAGCGTCTGTGCATTTCGTGGAATCGCCATCTTGGAAACGAGATGTTGATGCAAGATTATTTTTCAGAGAATCCTACATATCCTGCACACCTCTTCCGCAGAAGGTACCGAATGCGCCGATCCCTTTTTGTGAAAATTGTTGAAGCTTGCGAGGCAAATTGCCGGTATTTCACTCAGAGAAGGAATGCCGCGGGCTTAAAAGGGATTTAGTGCATATTAAAAAATCTTCGCAGCTATGCGGGTGATTGCATATGGCGTTCCGGCTGACTATGCCGATGAGTATCTTCGCGTTGGTGAAGATAGCACAATTGAGTTTGTGCATAGATTTGCGAAAGTGATTGTCCGTGTCTTTGATCCCAAGTATTTTCGGGCACCAAATGAAGATGACATAAAGAAATTGATGGCAGCTAATGAGAGGAGAGGTTGGCCTGGGATGCTAGGTAGCATTGATTGTATGCATTGGAATTGGAAAAATTGTCCCAAGGCTTGGCAAGGAATGTATTGTGGCAAGTCTCGTGATGCAACAATTGTGCTAGAAGCCATAGCATCCGAGGATTTATGGATTTGGCATTGCTTTTTAGGTATGCCCGGAACACTCAATGATATCAATGTGTTGCAATGCTCTGATTTGTTTGCTAGGCTTGTTAGTGGTGATGCTCCTGCTTGCAACTACACTATCAATGGGCATGAATACACAAAGGGGTACTATCTTGCACATGGCATAACTACACTATCAATGTTTGCTATTCATGACAAGTTTTGTATTGCATTATTTTAAGTTTGCTACGGTGATTTGAATAATTATTTGTAATGCGGATGATTATTGTTTTATGTTTGATTTGAATAATTCAGTTTGTTTTCGATTGTTGAATTATGTTGGATTTGAGATTTACGGGGATGCAGCGGCGCAAAGAGCAGAACCCGCATAGCCGACCCGTAAAAAAGCATATTCCGCTAATATACTTTTTTACGGATCCGCTTGGAGGGTTTGCATCTGTGCCAGCCTGCGCCGGCCCGCAAAAGCTGTTTTGCGCAAACTGCATATGCATTTTGCAGGCCGGCGTTTTGCGGGGTCTACTAGAGTTGCTCTAAATTACCAGAGTTAATTACACGATAGTACCACATTTGGGGCAGTGGTGGCGAACTGATACCATTTTTGAAATTTTTTACGTGTCAGTACCACGTTTGAGTCGAACCGTTGCGAATCGGGCTAAACCTCGTACTTCTACGTATTGACGCTGAAACTGACAGCCCGGGCCCGCTGAGGGAGTCCTGGATTAGGGGGTGTCTGGATAGCCGGACTATACCTTCGGCCGGACTCCTGGACTATGAAGATACAAGATTAAAGACTTCATCCCGTGTCCGGAAGGGACTTTCCTTGGCGTGGAAGGCAAGCTTGGCGATATGGATATGTAGATCTCCTACCATTGTAACCGACTCTGTGTAACCCTAGCCCTCTCCGGTGTCTATATAAGATGGAGGGTTTTGGTCCATAGGACGAACAACAATCATACCATAGGCTAGCTTCTAGGGTTTAGCCTCTCTGATCTCGTGGTAGATCTACTCTTGTACTACCCATATCATCAATATTAATCAAACAGGACGTAGGGTTTTACCTCCATCAAGAGGGCCCGAACCTAGGTAAAACATTGTGTCCCCTGCCTCCTGTTACCATCCGCCTAGACGCACAGTTCGGGACCCCCTACCCGAGATCCGCCGGTTTTGACACCGACATTGGTGCTTTCATTGAGAGTTCCTCTGTGTCGTCACTGTTAGGCCCGATGGCTCCTCCGATCATCAACGACGATGTGATCCAGGGTGAGACTTTTCTCCCTGGAAAGATCTTCGTATTTGGCGGTTTTGCACTGCGGGCCAATTCGCTTGGCCATCTGGAGCAGATCGAAAGCTACGCCCCTGGCCGTCAGGTCAGATTTGGAAGTTTAAACTACACAGCGGACCTCCACGAAGACTCCATCTTCGATGGATTCGAGTCGCAGCCGAGCGCGCCGCACTGTCACGATGGGCATGATCTAGCTCTGCCGCCGAACAATGCCCTGAAGGCCGCACCCGCATCAGCTCCGACCCTTAATTCGGAGCCAACTGCGCCAATCGAGGACGGGTGGTTGGACACCGCCTCGGGGGCTGCAATCTCTACAGTGATCGAGCCGAACACCAGCCCTATTCTCTGCGAAGCCCGTGACTCCAAGGAGCCGGACTCCTCTCCAGACTCCGAGCCCTCCGCGCCCCTACCGATCGAACCCGATTGGGCGCCGATCATGGAGTTCACCACCGCGGACATCTTTCAGCACTCGCTCTTCGGCGATATTCTGAATTCACTAAAGTCTCTCTCTTTATCAGGAGAGCCCTGGCCGGACTATGGTTAGCAAGGTTGAGATGCGGATGATGAAGAAATTCAAAGCCCACCCACCACCCACTTCGTAGCCACTGTCGATAATTTAAACGACGTGCTCGACTTCGACTCCGAAGACATCGACGGTATGGATGACGATGTAGGAGATGAACATGAACCAACGCCTATAAGGCACTGGACAGCCACCTCATCTCATGATGTATACATGGTGGACACAGCCCAAAGAGCACGGCGGTCAACGCCGGATTCAAAAGCTCGCGGCAGAATTAGAGAAAGCCGCCCCTCAAGGATAACAGGGACGAGCTATCCAACTTAAACAAAATCTTGGACAAGATATGTCAAATACATAGTACTCCCGGGAAGCCTGCGAACCATACCCACAGAGATTGTTGGGTTTTCAAGCAATCCGGCAAACTCAACGCCGAACATGAGGGGCTCGACACACCAAGTGAGGACGACGACGAACCCCACAAGCAGAGCACCAGGAAACAAAAGGATTTCCCACAAGAAGTCAAAACAGTAAACTTACTTCACGTGACGAACAGAATGGCGCCAACAGAGATACGCGCCATACGGCCTATCCCAAAGGAGTCTCGCCAATGGTTGTTAAAACCGATCACCTTCAACCATCATGATTACTCTAGAAGTATCCGGAACGCAGGATGAACTGCCTTGGTATTAGATCCAATAATCGGCGGACTCCATTTTACAAATGTCCTGATGGACGGCGGCAGTGGTCTAAACCTGTTATACCAGAACACAGTCCGCAACATGGGGATAGACCCAACAAAAATTCGCCATAGCAAAACCTCCTTTCAAGGGGTAACGCCAGGCCCGGATGCCCGTTGTATGGGTTCTCTCCGGCTACAAGTTATGTTCGGCTCCCCCGATAACTTCCGTCGCGAACAGCTAACTTTCCACATCGCCCCATTCTCAAGTAGCTATCAAGCACTGCTGGGGCGCGAAGCTTTCGCCCGCTTTAACGCAATACTGCATTATGCATCTCTCACGCTTAAGATGCCCGGTCCACGAGGCATCATCTCATTAAAGGAAAAACATTGAGTGTTCCTCCCGCGTGACAGTGCGGCTGCCTTGACAGCCCCACAATAAAGCGGCTTCACCAGCCAAAGCACCTAAACAGGTCGTCAAGACCACGGACACGGCTAGACGAGTCCGGCACAAACATACAATTGATAAAGGCTTAATACCCGTATACCCCTGTACTAGGGGCTCCGCGCATATAAAACAAGAGACAATAAAGCTCAGTTTTACCCATTTTGATTTATACTTTGTTTATTTAGTATAACTCATGTTCGGCACGATCTTTCTTTAACTAAGTTCCTCTCTTTTATAGACGAACACCGTGCTACGCCCGTCCAGGATACGGCACAACGGAGACACAGGCGCAGACGTGCAGCAGGGACCCGTTCCAAGGATTCTTTTCAGATTAAGACCCTGCGTAAACCTTTTTTACTGTCTTTTGTTGATACACATCCCCTGGTTTCTTGGTATAACCAAGGAGGAGGCTGGCGTTTTGGCATGTGGCCACGTCAGAGTTTTGCGCGTACCTGGACACTAGGGGCTTATTACTAAGGGCGTTATCTCGCCCGCCCTCACAAAGACCGAATATCTTAGGGAGTGTTCGGCGTCGCGAGTTTGGCCTTATATGCATCAGCTCCGAATCATGTCTTTGGTCAAATGTTGGGTTTGCCCGGCTCCTGTGTTTTGCTACTGTGACGCCCCCGATTCAACCGTACACTAATCATACACGCAAACGTGTACGATCAAGATCAGGGACTCACGGGAAGATATCACAACACAACTCTACAAATAAAATAAGTCATACAAGCATCATATTACAAGCCAGGGGCCTCGAAGGCTCGAATACAAGAGCTCGATCATAGACGAGTCAGCGGAAGCAACAATATCTGAGTACAGACATAAGTTAAACAAGTTTTCCTTAAGAAGGCTAGCACAAACTGGGATACAGATCGAAAGAGGCGCAGGCCTCCTGCCTGGGATCCTCCTAACTACTCCTGGTCTTCGTCAGCGGGCTGCACGTAGTAGTAGGCACCTCCCGAGTAGTAGTAGTCGTCATCAACGATGGCGTCTGGCTCCTGGACTCCAGCATCTGGTTGCGACAACCAGAAAGAAAGGAAAGGGGGAGAAAGCAACCGTGAGTACTCATCCAAAGTACTCGCAAGCAAGGAGCTACACTACATATGCATGGGTATTAAATGGAATAAGGGTATCATATGATGACTAAACTGCAGAATGCCGGAATAAGAGGGGAATAGCTAGTCCTATCGAAGACTAGCTTCTGGCAGCCTCCGTCTTGCTGCAGGTAGAAGAGAGTAAACTGAAGTCCTCCAAGTAGCATCGCATAGCATAATCCTAACCGATGATCCTCCCCTCGTCGCC
The DNA here is from genome assembly GCF_002162155.2 of Triticum dicoccoides. NCBI lineage: Eukaryota > Viridiplantae > Streptophyta > Magnoliopsida > Poales > Poaceae > Triticum > Triticum dicoccoides. The sequence continues at coordinate 715,035,634 of NC_041392.1, forward strand.
CTGTGAGAGAGCAATCACCGGTTGTATCTGGCACTTGGAAGGGTGTGTTTTATTAAGTATCCGGTTCTAGTTGTCATAAGGTCAAGGTACAACTCCAAGTCGTCCTGTTACCGAAGATCACGGCTATTCGAATAGATTAACTTCCCTGTAGGGGTGCACCACATATCCCAACACGCTCGATCCCATTTGGCCGGACACACTTTCCTGGGTCATGCCTGGCCTCGGAAGATCAACACGTCGCAGCCCTACCTAGACACAACAGAGAGGTCAGCACGCCGGTCTAAATCCTATGGCGCAGGGGTCTGGGCCCATCGCCCATTGCACACCTGCACGTTACGTACGCGGCCGGAAGCAGAACTAGCCCCCCTTAATACAAGAGCAGGCTTACGGTCCAATCCGGCGCGCGCCACTCAGTCGCTGATGTCACGAAGGCTTCGGCTGATACCACGACGTCGAGTGCCCATAACTGTCCCCGCGTAGATGGTTAGTGCGTATAGGCCAGTAGCCAGACTCAGATCAAATACCAAGATCTCGTTAAACGTGTTAAGTATCCGCGAACACCGACCAGGGCCAGGCCCACCTCTCTCCTAGGTGGTCACAACCTGCCCTGTCGCTTCGCCACAAAGATCCACACAGAGGGCCGTTGGGACAAAGGTCCTTTCAGCCCCCAATCCGTGAATCACTCGCGGGTGCTCCACAAGCCGACCCGAGTTTAGTCACCACATGTATCATGTATAAAGTATATAGTATATACCTGTGATCACCTCCCGAGTGATCACGGCCCGATAATATAGCATGGCAGACGGACCAGAATGTATGGCCACTGATGATAATCTAGCATCCTATACTAAGCATTAGGATTGCAGGTAAAGGTAACAACAGTAGTAGCAAGGACATGCTATGCATCAGAATAGGATTAACGAAAAGCAGTAACATGCTACACTACTCTAATGCAAGCAGTAGAGAAAAGAGTAGGCGATATCTGGTGATCAAAGGGGGGCTTGCCTGATTGCTCTGGCAAGAGAGAGTGGTCGTCAACACCGTAGTCGTACTGGGTAGCAGCGGCATCAGTCTCGGTGTCTAGCGAGAGAAGAGGGGGAAGAAACAATAAATATAATGCAAACAAATGCATGAGGATGCATGACATGACAAAGCGTGATGCTAGGTGTGCCCTAACGCGGTACGAGGTGGTACCGGTGAAGGGGGAAAACATCCGGGAAAGTATTCCCGGTGTTTCGCGTTTTCGGACAGATGAACCGGAGGGGGAAAGTTGCGTGTTTGCTATGCTAATTATGTGTGGCGGACGAATGGGCTGCGTATCCGAATTCGTCTCGTCGTTCTGAGCAAGTTTCATGTTCAAAATATTTTAATCCGAGTTACAGATTATTTTCTATGATTTTTCAAAGATTTAACAATATTCTAGAATTTCTGAATTTAATATTAATATGAAAATAATGTTATAGGTACACACAGAGTGTACCCAGCTGTTTGCATGTGAGGCCGACAATGGGCCCAGTCAACTGCCCAGTCAGCAGTTGACTGCTCAACGTTGACCAGTCAAAGGTTGACTTGGGGGCCACCTGTTAGTGACTAGACTGAGTTACACTTTAGTTAAGTTAGAATAATTAGTAGTGGGGGCCACTAGTCATAGGGCCATCTGGCTAATGTAACAACACAAAACAATAAACAAAAAAAAACTAACAGGGCTAATCCCCCAAGAACAGGGTTGGCCCCTTCGTGCTGTGGCACAAGGCCGTGGCTGGGACACGCACGCGCGACCGCTCACAGAGAGCGCCGGCGGCCAGTGCCCAGCTCACGCGTCGGGGAAGCAGGGCCGGCCAAGTAGTGAGCAGGCGCGGGAGTAGGGCGCCGACGGGCGCGGCGCTCGGCAGCGGACGGTGCGGCAGGCCGGACGACGAGCGGCAGGGAGAGGCGGCGATGATGGCAGGAGACGGGCGTTGTAGTGACGACGGCCAGCAAGGCACGAACTGCGCGGGTGCGCAGACTCGTGACAGCACAGGGCGTCGGCGGCTAGGCCTGGGCAAGCAGCGGCGGTGCGGGCGAGTAGTGGCAGAGGCGCGGGTCGGCGCGCTCGGGGGCGTGGCCGGGCGACGAAGCGGATCTCCGGGAGCGGCCAAGGGATTTTGCGGGCGGCGACGGGCGCGTCGGGTACGCAGGCGACCATATGTCGGGGCGGGGGCGGCTCGGGTTTGGCCTCCCGGCGGCCACTTGATCCGCGAGGAGCTGCTGCTGGACGAGGGCGACGGCGCGAGTCGACCAGGGCAGGAGGAGGCACGGGGGTGGACGGTGCTATCGGCTCGGCGATGTCCGGCGGCGGTCACAACTCGGGCTGGACAGAAATGAAGCCACGGCCAGAGGCACGGCCATCTACGGGGCGCACGCGCTGCACTGGATCCCCAGGAGCATGGCAAAGGTGTTAGTTCAGTACGTGCTAACAACAACAGTGGCAATAGACATGGCGGCGCAAGCAGAGCTTCGTACTGGGAATGGTCACGGCAGCAGCTAGCCAGAGGGCGCGTGCGGGGCAAAACGAACTATGAGAAATGGGGAACGCTCACAATGGTTCTCGCGGGCGATTCGGTGAAGCTGGGGCAGCCGGAGTGAAGCAGATCAACGAAAACGACGACGACCACAGGAGGAAGAAGAGCTTGATCTTGTCGTTGCCGGGGCGCTGAGCTCGAACCGGTCCTCGTAGCCGAAGCAGCGAAGCTCGACGGAGCTCCAGGGCAACCTCCTAGCCCGCGGGATGCACGGTGGCCGCAGGGGCAATGGAGTTCTTGGCGACGGCGGTGGGGGTCGTGGCGGATCTGGGCGAGAGAGAGAGTGACGAGGGAGTGGATGGGGATATTTTTGGGGGCACGGTGGCTTCCTTATCTCCTCCCGCGACACTGTAGCAGCGTGGCCGGCGAGGTGGCTCGGCGGCAACGTGTTGCGCGGGCGTCGGTCGGCTGAACAGGGAAGGGGAAGACGACAACGGAGGAGCTGGGCCAGCTCAAGTGGGCCGACGCAGGGGGGTTTAGGCCCAGGAGGGGTTGGGGCATTTCCTTTTTTTCTTTTTTTTGCTTTACCCTTTTATTTCATTTCAAGACAAAACTAGTTTTTTTTTTAAATACAAGAACTGCACCTAAAATCCTATTATAATTTAGGCTACTATCACCTTTAGTTTGATAGGCAGATAAGTTAGTCTGCATTTGTTTAAAATTTTAAAAGCATTTAAATATTTGTTCAACCACCGAAACTAGTTAGGGATTATTTGCCACATGACGAACATTTTAGTTTTGATAAATGAAAACTTTTACCTATTGATTTTATTTTATATTTGAAATGTGAACTGGGTTTCGAACCGATGCGAGTTTATCAATAGTAATTGCGGTGCCGTGACATCTTCTACAGGGAATTACTGTAGCTTAACTATCCGGGCGTCACAGGTACCTTACGTTCCGGTCTATTGGATAAGGCGGCACCAGGAGAACTACTGCGATTGTGCTCCGGTTCGGCCAGGCGAGCACCTCAGTAGAGAAAGCCGAAAACCGACTGTCATGATATAGCGTGAGACTGGTCAACCACTCGATGACTTACCGGAATCTTTAGGATTCCTCCGCATTAACGAAGGGCCGCTTCCCGGCCAGGCACATACGTGCCCCGAGTTCGGGCGAGCGCAGGCGCCACCAGGGGCTATATAAGTAGCCTCACTGTCAAACTCTTATGGCTAAGTGAAAGTGATAAATCATCATATTCCGATTGCCTAGTTCGCTGCGCTATCCTTTGTAGGACCAAGACGTTGGATCAAGTGTGAAAACGCGCCTTCTGTGAACACCCCCGCATTATGTGTGTGGGGGCTGAAGCCGACGACTGCCATCTTTCAGATTATATATACATATATGTTAAACGACCGCACAGGAGGTATTATAATACTTGCAGGCACAAGTATAAAAAGCTTCTAAAATTTATCAAAATATTGTTTTACAATAATATATGCTATTCGAATATAGTATCCTTCGAGCACTGCGTCTCTATTAAACGAGCGCCTTGCAGAACTTCCTGAAAATAGTGCTCGGCAGGTACTCGGCTTCCATCCAAGTCTGGGGATGCAACAGCGGTGGTCTTCATTTCCGCCCAGTATGTCTTGACACGGGCAAGAGCCATCCTCGCACCCTCTATGCACGCTGACCTCTTCATCGCATTGATATGCGGCACCGCACCAAGGAATTGCTGCACCAAGTTGAAATAACTTTTCGGCTCTGGCCTCTCTGGCCACAGATGACTCATGACATACTTCATGGCGAGTCCAGACAACCTATTTAGCTCGGCCCATTCGGCCAAACGATCGGCTAATGACAGCGGACGCTCCGCATTGTGGAACTGACCAAAAGAGCTTTTCCACTTCGCGATCTTCTTGATCTCGGAAGTGTTCGGCCGCATCTGCGGCACTCGCTGCCAAATCTAGATAGGTCTCCGCCGTACTCCACATCCGGTCTAACGGAGCGTGTTTAGGATCACAGAACTTCCTCTGCAGCATAAAGGGCTTTCCAGCTGCGATCTCTCCGGCCTGACGTAGCTCCTCCTTCATAGCTCTCATCGTAGAGCGAGCATCCTTGGCATCGGCAACGGCCTTCTCCAGGTCCGTGTGTTCCACCCGATCTTCTTTTTCAAGAAGCTTGCAACGGTCAGCAGCGTTCTTTAGCTTCACGGCCATCTCGGCCATTTCCTTCTTGCTTCGGCAGTGAGCAGCATGTTCGGCTTTCAGCTCTTCAATTGCCTTTAAGGCAGCCGCATCACTTTTCCTGGCTTGCTCCTTGGCTCGGGAAAGTTCTGCCCGAAGATTCTTCATGGCAGCAGCACCATCTGCATCAAGCGCACACATTGTAAGATACTGGCATAAAGCTCCTCTTACCAGGTGCCGCCGGAGTAATTACATACCTTGTGCCTCGTCAAGCCGCTTGTTGACAAGCGCGATGTCGGCATCTGCCACGTCAAGTTGCCGCTTTAGCTCGGCAAATTCATCAGTCCGGCTTGCCACCGGACACTTCGCCACCAACGTATGAAGGCGGCATATTAGACCTGGGAATATGATCCTCTGCGCGCCGTCACTTTTGACAACGCACAGAGTCTCAGGGGCTACTATCTACACAGGGCGCATCTTATTTATGCACAACTGTCCAAAAAGGGTATATTATTTCGCGTACCTCAAAACCTGTCAGTAAACTCCTGACGGCCTCGTGCAATCCGCTCTCCGCGGATGAAATCCTCTCAATCACCGTACCCATCAATGCATGGTGCTCCTCTGAGATAGATGCTCACCCTAGCAGATCCTTCAGCTCCTCCGACCGCGCACCAGACGATGTCGGACTCGTCCGATGGCCCTTTTCGAAGGCCGGACGCGGAGGGCTTTGGGCGGACATATGACTACCTTCCGGCCCTGCCGGATTTGGAGAAACCCTCCGCGACGATACCTCAGGATCGCCCGCCTCGCAAGGCGGTACGGCAGGGGGAGGCATTTCGCTCTCCATCATCTCCGGAAGAAGATCCCTCGAAGACGAGCTCTGCTGAGAAGGGCTAAGGTCCGAGCTACAAGGTAAATTTTCGATTACTCTTCTCAGATATAACGCAAGGATTTCTCTCATTTCTTAAAAAGAAAAACTCCTCTCTACTTACGGCTCGGTGGAGGACTGATCCCCTTGAGGGCATAATTCGGCCGAAGTATCCCCCGGCGCAGGACCCTCTGACGAAGATTTCTTCCCCCGCTTTGAGGCCATGGTCTCCGGATCGTCAGAGGCGGTCCTCTTCTTCCCCTGGGGAGAGGAATTTTCGATTCCTCCCTTCCGGACAACCTTCTTCGAGGAGGCTGCAGCTTCCTTGTCCCCTCCCTCGCTTTCCTCTAAAGGAACAACCTCCAACATCCTGACTAGCACGGGACCCGGCGTGGTCTCGGGGAGGGGGGGCGGACACCTGATTAGCTTTGCTTTCGCTATCCACTCCTGTTTAAAGGACAGCTCTTTTAAGGGCAATTTTATGATAAATATGCGGATTGCGAGTCCGGGCACAGGGCAACTTACTTGAGAATTCGGGCGGTTGCAGCTCAGACCTGCGTCCTCGGTCGAATCCGGACACACTACTTGTGGTCCGAAGAACAATTTGTACATCTCCACGGGCGTCATGCCAAGAAAATGTTGGAGAACTCGTGGTACCTCTGGGTTGAACACCCACAGGCGGAGGGGGCGACGTTTGCAGGGCAGAACTGGGCGAATTAACATAACCTGCGTCACCACGACCAGACTGATGTCTCTTTCTAGGAGATCTCGGATGCGGCCCTGCAACAGGGCCACGTCCTTTGCCGACCCCCAGTCCAGCCCCTTATTGACCCATGACGCCAGTCGTGGCGGGGGACCCTAGCGGAAAGCAGGCAGCGCCACCCACTTGGTGCTCCTGGGAGCTGTGATATAAAACCACTCTCGTTGCCATAAGCTGGACTCCCCTTGAAAAGAGCCCTCGGGCCATGGAGCACCAGCATTCTTGCTTATAAAAGCACCTCCGCACTCCGCGTGTCGTCCCTCGATCATCTTCGGCTCTACTTTGAAGGTCTTGAGCCATAGTCCAAAGTGAGGAGTAATACGGAGGAAGGCTTCACACATGACAATGAATGAGGAAATATGGAGGATGGACTCCGGAGCTAAGTCGTGAAATTCCAGCCCATAATAAAACATGAGCCCCCTCACGAAGGGATCCATCGGGAAGCCTAGCCCCCGAAGGAAGTGAGACATGAACACCACACTCTCACCAGGCTTGGGAGTGGGAATGACCTGCCCTTGAGCAGGCAGCCTATGCGAGATTTCGCCGGTCAAGAACCTGACCTCTCTCAACTTCAGCACGTCCTCCTCCGTGACGGAGGAGGGCATCCATCGGCCTCGAAGGTCGGAACCGGACATTGTCGAAGGTCCGAAGCGCCTGAAATATGGAGCATTGGGTGTTGGAACTTGAGGCGAAGGGCGAACTCGTTTGAGATTGAAAGAAAGGAGTAAGGCCTTGGTCTCTTTATAAGAGGTTGAATACCAAGGGCCCTCCCCGTGACCGTTTGGGACTCGCCTTTGATCGAGAAAACATACCAACGGGCACGGTTGGGTTACCCACGCCCGTATTGATGAGAATCCTGGAATAAGGGGACACGATCTCTGCTTTGACAAGACATGCCAAGGAAACCACCTCGCTAAACGCGCCGAAGTGGGATAGTAAAACGATTCGAATAAAGACTTGGCCGTGGTGTGATGTCATGCTACGGAATACGTCAGCAGATTAGATTTGTGTAAATATTATTCTCTCTATGGCAATATGTGGAAACTTATTTTGCAGAGTCGGACACTACCTTTGTGTTCAAAATCTTCTATGAAGTACTTGGAGGAGGAACCCGCCTTGCAATGCCGAAGACAATCTGCGCGCCGGACTCGTTGTCATTGAAGCCTGGTTCAGGGGCTACTGAGGGAGTCCTGGATTATGGAGTGTCCGGATAGCCGAACTATACCTTCGGCCGCACTCCTGGACTATGAAGATACAAGATTGAAGACTTCGTCCCGTGTCCGGAAGGGACTTTCCTTGGCGTGTAAGGCAAGCTTGGCGATATGGATATGTAGATCTCCTACCATTGTAACTGACTCTGTGTAACCCTCGCCCTCTCCAGTGTCTATATAAGCCGGAGGGTTTTAGTCCATAGGACGAACAACAATCATACCATAGGCTAGCTTCTAGGGTTTAGCCTCTCTGATCTCGTGATAGATCTACTCTTGTACTACCCATATCATCAATATTAATCAAGCAGGACGTAGGGTTTTACCTCCATCAAGAGGGCCCGAACCTGGGTAAAACATTGTGTCCCCTGCCTCATGTTACCATCCGCCTAGACGCACAGTTCGGGACCCCCCTACCCGAGATCCGCCGGTTTTGACACGGACACCCACGCGTCAGCTGCCACGCCGGCGAATCGGTACCCACCCGCTCGCTCGATAGGTGCGGTCCGGCTCGAACCGGACCGGCCCGTGCTCTGTCTCTCTTCCTCCTCGCTCGTGCCTCTCTGCTCGCTCCTCTCTCGCCGCGCTTGTCGCCGCCCGCAGCATTGCCGGACCGAACCGCCGCCGCCCGCCATGGTTTTCAAAGACGAAACCAGTGACGACACTTCCAGCCTGTCGTACATGCACTCGACCTCATCCATGGACGGGCTGAACCAGGTGACTTTACTTGAGCTAGGTTTAGGGTTAGTGTTACAGATTTGGGGGTTTTTGATTTGATTGATTTCGCTGGGTTTTGATTTGGGCATTTTGTTTATATGAGCTTCGTCAGGTCCCTTTCAGCGTTGAAGATCTAGATTACCACGGGCTTGAGCTGGAAACAATGTCGGTATGTGAGAAGCACGGGAAGGCATCTGAGAGGCTTGTCGCATTTGAAGGAACAGACACAGGGAGAAGGTTCTTAGCATGTGCAGAGCCGGTATGAACTGTAGGCTGATAGTGGGATATTATATGTCATATTATTCCTCATGCGCACATCCCTCATGTTCCAAGCTAACATACATAACCTTATCACTTTTACATGAGTTACAAGAAAAAGTGATAAAGGGAGACTTACATGTCACAAGGATAACTGATCTGCTATATAGTATGTTCACATTAGTAAAAGGGCTGATTATTAGGGCATATTTAGCTTGGCAGTGGAATCTTTACTGTCAATATGTTAGGGCTGATTATTCACTTTTGCAACAGCAATAGCTTGTGTAGTTTAATGACAGTGGTACTGTTATTTTGCAGTGGGATTGTTTTTGCCCACATGTGAAATATTCAGTTTGAGACTTCTACAGGTTTTAAGTTGTTATTGTGGCATTTTTATGTAGTTGAATGACAATGGTACTATTTAATTATGTTGTTGTTACTTTTGCTCATGTTTGGAACTAAATATTAATTGAAGTATTAGTTTTATGTTGGGATGCACCTGCTGTTATGTATGTAAATGCTACAAATATTCAGTTGAATGGATAGTATGTACTGCAAATGCTTTGGCAGTTCACCAAGTTTGCAGTTTGAGATTGCTTTTGTAGGTGATTAGCAAAAACTAGTTTAAATCTGTAGCTGACTAGTGTTGTAATTTGGCATGCTGTTATTTAGTGGGTAGGTACATCTCAATTACCAGTGTAGCTTAGTGCTGTTATTATTACCAATGTAGAAAGGACAAAACAGTGTTATTGCTTTGCACTTGTTATGCACTAACTTCTTTATTTTTTATCTTTTTTTTCTTTTTGCAGGAAGGGCAGGATTGTGGGTTTGTTGAATGGGTTGATCACCAGTGGCCCCCAACAATGCAAAATGCATTGTTGAATCTGTGGGCAATGGTTGAAGATAGCAAGAGTGCTAGGGTGAATGATAATCTTGAAAGTTCTTTAACTATCCACCATCGTAAACCCTAATGGTTAGGCTTAGGTGGCCCCGTCGACCCCGAGTCACCGTAAACCCTAATTGTTAGGCTTATGTGGCCCCGTCGACCCCGATTCATCGTAAACCCGTTAGGCTTAGGTGGCTTCATCAACCCCGAGTCATCATAAACCCTAATGGTTAGGCTTATGTGGCTTCATCGACCCTGAGTCACCGTAAACCCTAATGGTTAGGCTTAGGTGGCTTCATCGACCCTGAGGCACCGTAAACCCATCTGCTTAGGTTTAGGTTGGTTCATCCACATGACCAAATAGCAAAACAATAACATTAACGTATGAACATAAACCATCAACTATTCCACCCAAATGGCATCAATCTATGAACCATCAAGTTATCCACCCAAGTGGCATAAATCCATGAACCATTAAGTTATCCCCAACAGAACCATCAAGATATCCATTGGCATCAGCACAAGTTGCTTTAGTGGCATCAAACTCTAAATAATACACATGTTGCATGAGCACAAGTTGTTGATGTGTCATCAAAGCAAAATAAAGCACAATGTATCATCAGCACAAGTTGCTTGCAGTGGCATCAAACCAAAATATTGCTACAATGTATCATCAACACAAGTTGCTGCAGTGGCATCAAACCAAAATAAAGCACATTGTAGCAGCAACACAAGTTACTGGAGTTTGCATCACCTTCTGCCACCTCTACTAGCATTGAACCAAGCCATCCATCAAGTGTGTGTGCCATCAGTTGGTGGAGGAGCACTAGAAGTTGAGGCACCATACTGGGCAGAGAAAGGCCTTGAAGAATGAGCACCTCTCCCAGCAGAAGATTGAGCACTAGAAGATGCTCTTCCAGATCCTCTTCCACCACCAGACCTTCTTCCAGCACCTCTACCAGCACCACTTCCACCACCTCTACCAGCAGCACTTCCAGTTCTTCCTCCAGCTGGAGCATCTCTTGGTGTTGGTGCAGGAGCTCTAGTTGTTGGTGCAGAAGTTGTAGTTGTTGGTGGTGCAGGAGCTCCAGCTGGAGCATCTCTTGGTGTTGGTGCAGGAGCTCTAGTTGTTGGTGCAGAAGCTTTAGTTGTTGGTGGTGCAGGAGCTCTAGTTGTTGGTGGTGCAGGAGCTCTAGGTGTTGCTGCAGGAGCTGTAGGAGCAACACCTCTTCCTTGTGAATTCCTCGCATCAGGCTTGGAAAACAATTCAAAGGAAACACACTTAATAATACTAAAAGTAAAAAAATGCACAAGGGAGCAAGGTAATTTACAAAAACAACAAACTGAAGAAGTAGTTCAAAGGGGCTTACCACATGTTTGTTCTTTCTTAAGGCCAGCTCAGGTTTCAACTGTTTAAGGCAACGTGTGTATTTATGCCCTTGCAATCCACAATTGCTACAAGTAATTGTCCCCATTCTTGAGGTGGACTTTGGCTTTGGAACTTCAAATTTTCCCTTTATCCTCTTCTCTTTCCTTATTCCTTTCTTGATTTTAAATGCTGGTGGTTCTACGTCTGGACCTTGGGTCTTTGTCCAGTCATGCTCGCCAGGGACAGGATATATCATAGGTTCATATGCTGCCAAGTAATATGGTTTCTTGAAAAATTTGCTTACAAAGTCCTCTGGAAACCTTTTTGCCTTGTTAATTGCTGAGATGGCATGGTTACATGGGATGCCACTAAGGTCCCACTTTCTGCAACCACAGGTTTCAAGTTCCAAATTTACAGCATGTGTTTGCTCCCCACTAGTTACTTTCCACAAGTTAACACCTGCTTGAATGGGTTTGCAGTACCTGGCCCTTTCCTTTTCACTCTCCAACTTCTCACTGTAATGTGGTGTGATCTCCCATCTAGCCTCCTTTCCACTCTCTCTATTCCTATGCCACCTGACTATCTGCTTATCCTTTATGCCATCACACATAGTTCTTATTGGTTTTTTCCTATGATCTAGCATGTACTTGTTGAACACCTCAGACAAATTGTTGACAACTAAGTCAGTCTTGCAATTTGTGTCAAATGCATGCCTAGCACAGGTATTCTTGGGTATTGCACTAAGCCACTGCCAAGCTTGCTCACTCTCAGCTTTGAGATCATCCATTGCTTTATTAAATTTGTGTTCATTATATGCATAACTGGCATTATCCATGCACTTCTTAAGGTCTTCCCCCCTAAAGCCAGCATTTTGGAAGTTTGCATATATGTGTCTTCAGCAGAATCTTTGATTACTGTTAGGAAAAACTTTACTCACTGCATACAGTAGCCCCTGGTGCACACAATTTAAACAGCTAAGCTACTGTGTAATACACATGTCAACACATATTTAGCAGGCAACAATGTGGGTTTGTTGAATGGGTTGATCACTAGTGGCCCCCAATAATGCAAAATGCATTGTTGAATCTGTGGGCAATGGTTGAAGATAGCAAGAGTGCTAGGGTGAACGATAATCTTGAAAGTTCTTTCACTATCCACCATCTGACAGAAGAGAAGAACAACCTGGAGGCCAACTATGACAAGCTAGTCCAAGATGTGCATCAGCTTATGAGCTTCCAGGAGGATAGGGTGGTGGATTTCAGACATCTGCAGTCTGCCATTACATATCAGCATGAATGCAGACGTGAACTGGTGGCTGATATGAATGCACAGATGGCAAAGAAAGATGCAGAGTTTGAGAAGTTTAAGCAGAATTATAATGTGCTACTAAACCTGACAAGAGCTCAAGCTTGAGTCATCCAGAACCTGAAGTTGAAGCATATTACTGATAAGCAATTGCTTACTGAAGCTAAGATGAACTTGGAGTTGAAGAATGCAGAGCTCACAAAGTCTGAGGAGAAGCTCACCCAAGATAAGCTAGAGTTGAAGTTTCAGGTTGCTGATTTGCTCAAGGGAAAGGAAAAGCATGGTGAAGAGAAGGGGCAGCTAGAGCTTCAGATTGCTGAGCTGATTAAGGCAGAGGAGAAGCTGAAGGAGAAGATCAAGGGGATCCAGGCCATCTTAGAGAAGTGAAGAAAATGAATATGAGAGTAGTGGGCAATGCTGACCTTTTGGGCATGATGGTTGTGTAGTGTATGGCTCTACTAAATGTGAACTTTTCTAAGATGAACTATGGTTGTGTATGTATGTAGTAGATATGCTTTTCATCCTTTTGTGAGAAAAGGATGAACTATGCATCTAAACTCCACTATGTATTGTGAACAATGGTTGTATACTTTATAATATGTTGAACTGTAGTAAGTATTGTGTGTTATGTGTGTTACGTTTGCTGGATCAGATATTCTGTGTTATGTTTGCTAGACTTCAGATTATGATTTCTCATGCACTAGGTTTTGATGATTATGTTAGCATTGGAAGACTATTTGATGGTTATGTTAGCACTGGATTATTAGATGGTTATGTTTTATCATGCATTGGAAGCCTATGTTTAGGTGGCTTTGTCGACCCCGAGTCATCGTAAACCCTAATGGTTAGGTTTAGGTGGCTCTGTCGACCCCGAGTCATTGTAAACCCTAATGGTTAGTCTTAGGTGGCTCCATCGACCCCGAGTCACCGTAAACCCTAATGGTTAGGCTTAGGTGGCTCCGTCGACCCTGAGTCATCGTAAA
>NC_041392.1:715050939-715052520 GCF_002162155.2 Triticum dicoccoides
AGGCTTGGAAAACAATTCAAAGGAAACACACTTAATAATACTAAAAGTAAAAAATGCACAAGGGAGCAAGGTAATTTACAGAAACAACAAACTGAAGAAGTAGTTCAAAGGGGCTTACCACATGTTTGTTCTTTCTTAAGGCCAACTCAGGTTTCAACTGTTTAAGGCAACTTGTGTATTTATGCCCTTGCAATCCACAATTGCTACAAGTAATTGTCCCCATTCTTGAGGTGGACTTTGGCTTTGGAACTTCAAATTTTCCCTTTATCCTCTTCTCTTTCCTTCTTCCTTTCTTGATTTTAAATGCTGGTGGTTCTATGTCTGGACCTTGGGTCTTTGTCTAGTCATGCTCACCAGGGACAGGATATATCATAGGTTCATATGCTGCCAAGTAATATGGTTTCTTGAAAAATTTGCTTACAAAGTCCTCTGGAAACCTTTTTGCCTTGTTAATTGCTAACATGGCATGGTTACATGGGATGCCACTGTGGTCCCACTTTCTGCAACCACAGATTTCAAGTTCCAAATTTACAGCATGTGTTTGCTCCCCACTAGTTACTTGCCACAAGTTAACACCTGCTTGAATGGGTTTGCAGTACCTGGCCCTTTCCTTTTCACTCTCCAACTTCTCACTGTAATGTGGTGTGATCTCCCATCTAGCCTCCTTTCCACTCTCTCTATGCCTATGCCACCTGACCATCTGCTTATCCTTTATGCCATCACACATAGTTCTTATTGGTTTTTTCCTATGATCTAGCATGTACATGTTGAACACCTCAGACAAATTGTTGACAACTAAGTCAGTCTTGCAATTTGTGTCAAATGCATGCCTAGCACAGGTATTCTTGGGTATTGCACTAAGCCACTATCAAGCTTGCTCACTCTCAGCTTTGAGATCATCCATTGCTTTATTAAATTTGTGTTCATTATATGCATAACTGGCATTATCCATGCACTTCTTAAGGTCTTCCCCCCTAAAGCCAGCATTTTGGAAGTTTGCATATATGTGTCTTCAGCAGAATCTTTGATTACTGTTAGGAAAAACTTTACTCACTACATACAGTAGCCCCTGGTGCACACAATTTAAATAGCTAAGCTACTGTGTAATACACATGTCAACACATATTTAGCAGGCAACAATGTGGGTTTGTTGAATGGGTTGATCACTAGTGGCCCCCAATAATGCAAAATGCATTGTTGAATCTGTGGGCAATGGTTGAAGATAGCAAGAGTGCTAGGGTGAACGATAATCTTGAAAGTTCTTTCACTATCCACCATCTGACAGAAGAGAAGAACAACCTGGAGGCCAACTATGACAAGCTAGTCCAAGATGTGCATCAGCTTATGAGCTTCCAGGAGGATAGGGTGGTGGATTTCAGACATCTGCAGTCTGCCATTACATATCAGCATGAATGCAGACGTGAACTGGTGGCTGATATGAATGCACAGATGGCAAAGAAAGATGCAGAGTTTGAGAAGTTTAAGCAGAATTATAATGTGCTACTGAACCTGACAAGAGCTCAAGCTTGAGTCATCCAGAACCTGAAGTTGAAGCATATTACTGATAAGCAATTGCTTACT
>NC_041392.1:715053787-715057406 GCF_002162155.2 Triticum dicoccoides
CCCGAGTCACCGTAAACCCTAATGGTTAGGCTTAGGTGGCCCCGTCGACCCTGAGTCACCGTAAACACTAATGGTTAGGCTTAGGTGGCCCCGTCGACCCCGAGTCATCGTAAACCCTAATGGTTAGGCTTAGGTGGCTTCATCGACACCGAGTCACCGTAAACCCTAATGGTTAGGCTTATGTGGCTTCATCGACCCCGAGTCACCGTAAACCCTAATGGTTAGGCTTAGGTGGCTTCATCGACCCCGAGGCACCATAAACCCATCTGCTTAGGTTTAGGTTGGTTCATCCACATGACCAAATAGGAAAACAATAACATTAACGTATGAACATAAACCATCAACTATTCCACCCAAATGGCATCAATCTATGAACCATCAAGTTATCCACCCAAGTGGCATAAATCCATGAACCATTAAGTTATCCCCAACAAAACCATCAAGATATCCATTGGCATCAGCACAAGTTGCTTTAGTGGCATCAAACTCTAAATAATACACATGTTGCATGAGCACAAGTTGTTGATGTGTCATCAAAGCAAAATAAAGCACAATGTATCATCAGCACAAGTTGCTTGCAGTGACATCAAACCAAAATATTGCTACAATGTATCATCAACACAAGTTGCTGTAGTGGCATCAAACCAAAATAAAGCACATTGTAGCAGCAACACAAGTTACTGGAGTTTGCATCACCTTCTGCCACCTCTACTAGCATTGAACCAAGCCATCCATCAAGTGTGTGTGCCATCAGTTGGTGGAGGAGCACTAGAAGTTGAGGCACCATACTGCCTTGGGGCAGAGAAAGGCCTTGAAGAATGAGCACCTCTCCCAGTAGAAGATTGAGCACTAGAAGATGCTCTTCCAGATCCTCTTCCACCACCAGACCTTCTTCCAGCACCTCTACCAGCACCACTTCCACCACCTCTACCAGCAGCACTTCCAGTTCTTCCTCCAGCTGGAGCATCTCTTGGTGTTGGTGCAGGAGCTCTAGTTGTTGGTGCAGAAGTTGTAGTTGTTGGTGGTGCAGGAGCTCTAGTTGTTGGTGCAGGAGCTCTAGGTGTTGCTGCAGGAGCTCTAGGTGTTGTTGCAGGAGCTGTAGGAGCAACACCTCTTCCTTGTGAATTCCTTGCAGCAGGCTTGGAAAACAATTCAAAGGAAACACACTTAATAATACTAAAAGTAAAAAATGCACAAGGGAGCAAGGTAATTTACAGAAACAACAAACTGAAGAAGTAGTTCAAAGGGGCTTACCACATGTTTGTTCTTTCTTAAGGCCAACTCAGGTTTCAACTGTTTAAGGCAACTTGTGTATTTATGCCCTTGCAATCCACAATTGCTACAAGTAATTGTCCCCATTCTTGAGGTGGACTTTGGCTTTGGAACTTCAAATTTTCCCTTTATCCTCTTCTCTTTCCTTCTTCCTTTCTTGATTTTAAATGCTGGTGGTTCTATGTCTGGACCTTGGGTCTTTGTCCAGTCATGCTCACCAGGGACAGGATATATCATAGGTTCATATGCTGCCAAGTAATATGGTTTCTTGAAAAATTTGCTTACAAAGTCCTCTGGAAACCTTTTTGCCTTGTTAATTGCTAAGATGGCATGGTTACATGGGATGCCACTGAGGTCCCACTTTCTGCAACCACAGATTTCAAGTTTCAAATTTACAGCATGTGTTTGCTCCCCACTAGTTACTTGCCACAAGTTAACACCTGCTTGAATGGGTTTGCAGTACCTGGCCCTTTCCTTTTCACTCTCCAACTTCTCACTGTAATGTGGTGTGATCTCCCATCTAGCCTCCTTTCCACTCTCTCTATGCCTATGCCACCTGACCATCTGCTTATCCTTTATGCCATCACACATAGTTCTTATTGGTTTTTTCCTATGATCTAGCATGTACATGTTGAACACCTCAGACAAATTGTTGACAACTAAGTCAGTCTTGCAATTTGTGTCAAATGCATGCCTAGCACAGGTATTCTTGGGTATTGCACTAAGCCACTACCAAGCTTGCTCACTCTCAGCTTTGAGATCATCCATTGCTTTATTAAATTTGTGTTCATTATATGCATAACTGGCATTATCCATGCACTTCTTAAGGTCTTCCCCCCTAAAGCCAGCATTTTGGAAGTTTGCATATATGTGTCTTCAGCAGAATCTTTGATTACTATTAGGAAAAACTTTACTCACTACATACAGTAGCCCCTGGTGCACACAATTTAAATAGCTAAGCTACTGTGTAATACACATGTCAACACATATTTAGCAGGCAACAATGTGGGTTTGTTGAATGGGTTGATCACTAGTGGCCCCCAATAATGCAAAATGCATTGTTGAATCTGTGGGCAATGGTTGAAGATAGCAAGAGTGCTAGGGTGAACGATAATCTTGAAAGTTCTTTCACTATCCACCATCTGACAGAAGAGAAGAACAACCTGGAGGCCAATTATGACAAGCTAGTCCAAGATGTGCATCAGCTTATGAGCTTCCAGGAGGATAGGGTGGTGGATTTCAGACATCTGCAGTCTGCCATTACATATCAGCATGAATGCAGACGTGAACTGGTGGCTGATATGAATGCACAGATGGCAAAGAAAGATGCAGAGTTTGAGAAGTTTAAGCAGAATTATAATGTGCTACTGAACCTGACAAGAGCTCAAGCTTGAGTCATCCAGAACCTGAAGTTGAAGCATATTACTGATAAGCAATTGCTTACTAAAGCTAAGATGAACTAGGAGTTGAAGAATGCAGAGCTCACAAAGTCTGAGGAGAAGCTCACCCAAGATAAGCTAGAGTTGAAGTTTCAGGTTGCTGATTTGCTCAAGGGAAAGGAAAAGCATGGTGAAGAGAAGGGGCAGCTAGAGCTTCAAATTGCTGAGCTGATTAAGGCAGAGGAGAAGCTGAAGGAGAAGATCAAGGGGATCCAGGCCATCTTAGAGAAGTGAAGAAAATGAATATGAGAGTAGTGGGCAATGCTGACCTTTTGGGCATGATGGTTGTGTAGTGTATGGCTCTACTAAATGTGAACTTCTCTAAGATGAACTATGGTTGTGTATGTATGTAGTAGATATGCTTTTCATCCTTTTGTGAGAAAAGGATGAACTATGCATCTAAACTCCACTATGTATTGTGAACAATGGTAGTGTACTTTATAATATGTTGAACTGTAGTAAGTATTGTGTGTTATGTGTGTTACGTTTGCTGGATCAGATATTCTGTGTTATGTTTGCTAGAATTCAGATTATGATTTCTCATGCACTAGGTTTTGATGATTATGTTAGCATTGGAAGACTATTTGATGGTTATGTTAGCACTGGATTATTAGATGGTTATGTTATGTCATGCATTGGAAGCCAATGTTTAGGTGGCTTTGTCGACCCCGAGTCACCGTAAACCCTAATGGTTAGGTTTAGGTGGCTCTGTCGACCCCGAGTCATTGTAAACCCTAATGGTTAGTCTTAGGTGGCTCCGTCGACCCCGAGTCACCGTAAACCCTAATGGTTAGGCTTAGGTGGCTCCGTCGACCCCGAGTCATCGTAAACCCTAATGGTTAGGCTTAGGTGGCTCCGTCGACCCCGAGTCACCGTAAACCCTAATGGTTAGGCTTAGGTGGCTCCGT
>NC_041392.1:715062984-715070559 GCF_002162155.2 Triticum dicoccoides
CGCCGTCCGCCGTTCCGCTTCCTCCCCCCATGCGGCACCGCCCGAGTCGATCCCGCCGTCTGTCCCACGCTGGCCAAGCATCGCCGCTCCCCGGTGGCCTCGCCTTGCCTCGCCTTCCCGGTCGGGCTCGGCCCCGCGCGGGTGCGCCCGAACCGCACCGGGGCGCCCGCACGCCCGCACGCCCGCATAGGCCTTTGGCCCACTGACATGGGGGCCCCAGCCCCAGAACGTTTTGTAAAAAAAAAAGGGAATTAAAAATAATATATAAAATAAATAAAATAAATAAATAAATAATAATAATTTAATTAATTAATTAATTAAGGAATTAATTAAGTTAATTAATCATAATTACATTAACCTAACTAACTAATTAGTTTAATTAAACAGTAGTTAGATTAGTTAAGCACTAATTAGACTAAACAGTCAATGACTAGTGGGACCCACACGTCAGTTGACCAGTCAACATCTCTGTTGACTGCTGACGTCATGCTGACGTCATGATGACGTCAGCAAACACTGTTTTGGATAATGTTGAATTTAAATAAATAATTAAAATCAGAAAATGATTAAATCTTTAGAAAATCATATCTTTTAATCCGTAACTCGGATGAAAATACTTTCTACATGAAAGTTGATCAGAACGACGAGACGAATCCGGATACGCAATCCGTTCGTCCGCCACACACCCCTAACCTATCGAACTCGCAACTTTCCCCCTCCGGCTCCTCTGCCCGAAATCGCGAAACACCGGGAATACTTTCCCGGATGTTTCCCCCCTTCGTCGGTATCACCTACTACCGCGATTGGGCACGCCTAGCATCGTTACTTGTCATGTCATGCATCGATATGCATTTGTTTGCATTGTATTCATTGTTTCTTCCCCCTCTTCTCTCCCGTAGACTACGAGACCGACGCTGCTGCTGCCCAGTTCGACTACGGAGTTGACGACCCCTCTCTCTTGCCAGAGCAACCAGGCAAGCCCCCCCCCTTGATCACCAGATATCGCCTACTCTTCTCTATACTGCTTGCATTAGAGTAGTGTAGCATGTTACTGCTTTCCGTTAATCCTATTCTGATGCATAGCCTGTCATTATTGCTACAGTCATTGATACCTTACCCGCAATCCTAAATGCTTAGTATAGGATGCTAGTGTTCCATCAGTGACCCTACACTCTTGTCCGTCTGCCATGCTATACTACTGGGCTGTGATCACTTCGGGAGGTGATCACGGGCATATACTATATACTTTACACTGTTACATTACTGGTGATACTGTTTGGAGATGGGGGCTGAAGGGGCAGGTGGCTCCATCCAGGTAGTGGTGGGCCTAAGTTCCCGACGGCCCCCGACTGTTACTTTGTGGCGGAGCGGCAGGGCAGGTTGAGACCACCTAGGAGACAGGTGGGCCTGGCCCTGTTCGGCGTTCGCGGATACTTAACACGCTTAACGAGATCTTGGTATTTGATCTGAGTCGGCTACGAGCCTATACGCACTAACCATCTACGTGGGAGTGGTTATGGGTATCCCGACGTCGTGGTATCAGCCGAAGCACTTCAGACGTCAGCGACGGAGCGGCGCGCGCCGGACTGGACTGGAACGCCTCTAGGCTAGGTCTGCTTTCGGCCGCGTACGCAACGTGCAGGTGTGCTATGGGCGATGGGCCCAGACCCCTGTGCGCTTAGGTTTAGACCGGCGTGCTGGCCTCTCTGTTTTGCCTAGGTGGGGCTGCGACGTGTTGATCTTCCGAGGCCGGGCATGACCCAGGAAAGTGTGTCCGGCCAAATGGGATCAAGCGTGTTGGGTTATGTGGTGCACCCCTGCAGGGAAGTTAATCTATTCGAATAGCCGTGATCTTCGGTAACAGGACGACTTGGAGTTGTACCTTGACCTTATGACAACTAGAACCGGAAACTTAATAAAACACACCCTTCCAAGTTCCACAGACAACCCGGTGATCGCTTTTCCACAGGGCGACGAGGGGAGGATCGCCGGGTAGGTTTATGCTATGCGATGCTACTTGGAGATGCTACTTGGAGATGCTACTTGGAGGACGTCAATCTACTCTCTTCTACATGCTGCAAGACGGAGGCTGCCAGAAGCGTAGTCTTCGACAGGATTAGCTATCCCCCTTTTATTCTGGCATTCTGCAGTTCAGTCCACTGATATGGCCCTTTACACATATACCCGTGCATATGTAGTGTAGCTCCTTGCTTGCGAGTACTTTGGATGAGTACTCACGGTTGCTTTTCTCCCTCTTTTCCCCTTTCCCTTCTACCTGGTTGTCGCAACCAGATGCTGGAGTCCAGGAGCCAGACGCCACCGTCGACGACGACCCCTACTACACCGGAGGTGCCTACTACTACGTGCTGCCCGCTGACGACGACCTGGAGTAGTTTAGGAGGATCCCAGGCAGGAGGCCTGCGCCTCTTTCGATCTGTATCCCAGTTTGTGCTAGCCTTCTTAAGGCAAACTTGTTTAACTTATGTCTGTACTCAGATATTGTTGCTTCCGCTGACTCGTCTATGATCGAGCACTTGTATTCGAGCCCTCGAGGCCCCTGGCTTGTATTATGATGCTTGTATGACTTATTTATGTTTTAGAGTTGTGCTGTGATATCTTCCCGTGAGTCCCTGATCTTGATCGTACACATTTGCGTGCATGATTAGTGTACGATTGAATTGGGGGCGTCACAAGTTGGTATCAGAGCCGACTGCCTGTAGGAATCCCCCTTCCAACTCCTTGGCCGAAGTCGAGTCTAGACTTTACAAAACTTTTACTAACATGGCTGTGCGGCCCATGGGCCCACGTCGCCATTGGGTGGTATTAGGATCTTTTACTCCTCGACCTTTACTCTGGGATTCTGAACTCTCTTCTATTCGGGTTAAACGATTTTGCTAAAAACAAAACTAACTTTAGGTTCTCGCAAGTACTTTTTCCCGGAGAGCCCCTCACTTCAGATGATCGCCTGCTACATCAGAAGATTCCGAAGATACTCTCTGATGTTCTCTCGAGACTTTGTGCCCATCACTTTTGCTATTCCTGACCACCGATAAATCCGTATGGATAACTACTTACACTTGCCATTCATACGATCATCCCCCATTGATCTTGTTATTACAAGATACCCCGAAGTTTCTTTACTGTTCCGAAAATACTTTGCGCTTACTGCCCTGCAGTTCCTTGCTGCATGAATACCCCTACGGATAATTACTCGTGCTTGCCGAGTATCCGCTCATCCCCAGTTGTTCTTGTGTTTCACAAAGGTCTTCAAAATAATATTCGATCTTCCGAAAATCCTCTGGAGCCTTTGGCTCTTGAAATTCTTGCTTGCTTGCATTATGGTTAATCCCATAACTCTCGTAGTCTTATTGACATTCCTTGTCATTATCATTTTTGAGTCTGTTGACTCAATATGTTTGCGAATACACGCAATCATCTTTGATCCTTATAAGTTACTTTTCCGGCTGAGCTGCCATTCTTTTAACTGGAATTGGTTCTCGACCAATCCAATTGTCGTTGATTGTACCATAAGGCTATTCAACTTATCCATCCCTAATCAGAGCATTGCTTCTGATCCCTTGATTTGGAAATCATAATTCCTTTGCATTTGACAATTGAGTTAGTCAGTTGTTTCTATAATCTGATCTCCTTGCAATCTTCTTCCTCTAGTTGAGTACCGATGCTCACGTCAGATCCCTTGTGGACCACCAGATCCTTTGTTGGATTTTATCTGACAACGCCCTTCATATTCAATAACCTTGTGAGCCTTTCCTCTGATACATAATGCCTTTGGTAAATTGTATCCTCTGCTCTCTTAACCATGCTCTATCTTCGAGCTTGAGTTAATTACTTCTAAAGATTCTGGTATATGATTCTAAGATGCCCCGATGGGTTGAACCTATGCCTTCCTTAATAGGTGTGAACTCGAAAGTTTTCACGAGTCGTACTCTTCTGGTATTTTGCCAGATAAAATTTCAAAACTACAACTTCATTGAGCGCGAGAAGTGAATGAAAGGTTGTGCATTGGAGAAGTGGGAGTCGACCTTGAACTTTGCGTTCATGCCCATGGACACGATGTACATCTTCTCATCGAAGCTTCTTTTAAAATCAATTATTCCCTTGGTATAAGTTCATCTTATATCTGAGATCTGGCCTTTTTGCAATCGTGGTTCTGACCATGTTCTCCTTTAAATACCATTTCTCGTGCAAGTTTTAGCACTTGTCTTCTGTAGAGCAATACCCCGGTCCAACCTCTACTTTGATCTGTCATCGAGTATTACCCCCCCCCCCTGGTATCTCGAGATTATCTTAGAACTGCATAACTTCTTATGAGTTCTTCATCAAGTGCTACCTTCCCACTGATTCCAATTTTTCACGGGCTCTGAGTTATTAAACACTCAAAGACACCGATAACTGAACCGAGTCCGCTCTACGGTTCAATAACTCTTCAGTAAGCTTCTATAAGTACGAGTTTGTACCCGATCACGCCATTCCTAGCCTGTTTGGCTATATCATTGTCGTGATGATCTTAACTGTGCAACCCGGCCCTTATTCTCGGAGCACCAATTTGCGACGATAGCTAAGCTTACGTCGATTTTCCTCGTCATACCCTTTCACCTTAAACAACAAGCTTGAGTTCGAGTTTGTGTCGTAACTATGGATCCAATAACCTCTTGCTTCACCATTCCTTTGACTTAATGTCGTCGCTGATTGATTACATCTGCATGAGATCTCTCGACAATTGTATCGTGATCATCATCAACCTTATGAGCTCTTCCAGGAATTCAAATGAATTCATGATGGGTAATACCATCCTTGCCCCTCGATGATTCATGTTCTCCCACTTTATTGCCTTCCGTCCAACACAACTTGTTCGTGTTTTGTGTAAACCTTGAGATCCCTGCTACCCAGCAGTTGATCTTCCTTACCTCGGAAGTATTACCATCTCTTTTTGTCAAGAATGTGGTGAGAATTTCACCACCTCTTAAGAATTCTTGATATCATAATACTTCTTGCCATCTTCGTTCATTCCTTGGTCCCCGTATTGTTTTCAACCGGAATACCGACAATTGAGCTATGACGTGTGAATTCAAAACTTCTAGCAACCCTATTGCTTTGAAGTGAATGGGCGATAGTTCATTCTAAGTCCTTCGCTAATTGAATCACCATTCTGACATTGGTCGTGCAACCCAACCCATATTTCGGGCGCACCCTTCAACCAATGTTTAATTGTGTATGTCTTCCTCGAGCATACTTCCTTATATCATTTGATCTGACAAATGTTATCTCCTTGTTCACTTAATGGTGGAAATCCATCTTTTGGGAATCTCGGCGAATTGCTGTTGAGTTCACCAGACACCTCCTTGTCCTCTCCTTGGGTTAATGATGAACTCTTGTTAATGGAAGTCACTTCATAGTTCATTTCCCGAGAATCTTACAGTGTCATCCCGTCAATTGGTGTTGCACCTTTCTTCTCAGGCATCCTGAGCCTGAGGTATCCTGACACCAATCATACCTGAATCTCCGTCAGATATGATGGTTAGGACAACTTTCCAAGAGTTATGATATTGATCCTTTGATGACCCGGTAACATGATGTCATGCCTAGCACCCCCCCCCCCGGCTGGAGGACCTATCATTATAGATTCCTTTTCAGCAAGGTTATCCATTCATCCATGAGGAAATTGTAAGACTTATTCTACAAGATATTCCTGATGGATCCTTCGTGTTTCCAAAGTCTGATCTTCACACGAAGACCATGTCAAGGCTATCTCGAAGCATGTCAATGGTACTCCGATTTTCAACAGGAACATTTGAAGCACGATGCTAAATTTTATTTATCATTTATCCTAACACCATTGTATGGGTAATGTTATGATATTTCTCTCCCCTTTCCTGAAGGGTTTTCTACGTTATATCCTATCATGGATATCATGCTCTGCTTGTCCTTGGGAAGGATTTACCCCTGAAAGATGTGTTTAAACACATTTTCCTTTCAATTGTTCTGTTTAAACATAATAATCACTTTTCCTTTCCATTGGTTTGTTTAAACCTTCTTGTGATCTATATAATATAAACAGTAATATCCCTGCTCAAGTAAACACCTCGGTGTACCATCTTGTCTAGTGTAACCCTGTTACTATTGTTGATGACATTCCGGTAGCCACCGATGGACGAGAACTTTGCCTATTGGTCCGCCTCGTTCAACGAGCAGGAAATGGTTCTCTTCGTCCCTCGCCCTTGGTATCGATGTTGTTGCCAACATATCTGACAGGCTACCCTTTGACACGCCTTACTATCATGACCGTGCAAAATGTCGGCCCCCTTCCTACTTTCAACCACATGGTGGGCCCATAACCCACAGTTCCACAGGATCGAAACCTGACTCTCCTGCACCCCCTCTTCCCAAGGTTGTTCCTCGCGTGCGGCCTCGTATGTAATTCACGGGCCACCGTCCTAAGTGATCTATTCTGGTAGCAGACGCAATACTCAATCTCATTGCTCTGGACCCCTTTCGCATGTTGTTCAGACATCGAACAATGGCCTATCCGTTTGAAACTTCTCATGGTACCTTCTTACTTTACTCTCGATATTTTCTTAAGTTCAATTCGAGAGTTACTTCCTACCCCATTCCCCGATGTTATCTACCAAATAGTCAACCTTGCCGAGGCCCGTTCTCCCGGAATACTCCCCCTTTATTCTTTCGTTAGTACGATGGAGTTTCTGAAGAAAGGATGTCGACTTCATCTTAATGACCTGAAGCAGAAAAATGAAGACATCAATGTAATGGATCGACCTCTTCGAGAAGAGCAACCAGAGATGAGAAGATTCGTTAGGATTTCGTAACCAGACCTTTCCCCCTAGTCCCCCTCTTAAATCTCGGGACGAGATTTCTTGTAGTGGAGGAGAATTGTGACGCCCGGGTAATTAAGCTACAATAAACCCCTGCTAATGAAGCCACGTCACCTCGGTTACTGTTGCTAATCTTGTGTTAGTTCAGAACCCATCCAAATTCAAAATTTAATTGAAGGCAAACAATAAAAGTTTTTAATTATCAAATCTAAAATGTTCAAATCGTAGCAAATAAAACATAGATGGTTATGGTGGTGAAACCACATTTTTATAAAATGTTTAAATGCTCAAAGGAAAATAAAACAGCAGCAAAAGAATTTAATTAAATGCCTTTTGTATTTTGTAAAATATTAAACTATTTTATTTAGCTGTCCAAATTAATGTGGCAGTGGTATCTTTAGCACACCATATTTAGGTGTTGTTCTCACATTCTTCAAAATTGAAATAAATTAATAATTTATTAAAACCGAAAGGAATAAATAAAAGAAAAGAAATAAAATATAAACACAAACTATCAAAAAAAAACCTAACCCCCGGGCCAACCGACCCAGCTAGCCAACCGGCCGGCCCAGTCGGCCAGCCCACCCCGGCCGGCCCACCTCTCCCTGCATAAACCCCCCACCACCCTCGAACCCTAGCCCGATCCACCACCACACCCCCCCACTTCCCCCCACGATCCCTCGCTCCTCTCCCCCACCCCACGACCCGATCTGGATCGGGGGCG
>NC_041392.1:715072034-715073954 GCF_002162155.2 Triticum dicoccoides
CCCCCCCCCTTGATCACCAGATATCGCCTACTCTTCTCTATACTGCTTGCATTAGAGTAGTGTAGCATGTTACTGCTTTCCGTTAATCCTATTCTGATGCATAGCCTGTCATTATTGCTACAGTCATTGATACCTTACCCGCAATCCTAAATGCTTAGTATAGGATGCTAGTGTTCCATCAGTGACCCTACACTCTTGTCCGTCTGCCATGCTATACTACTGGGCTGTGATCACTTCGGGAGGTGATCACGGGCATATACTATATACTTTACACTGTTACATTACTGGTGATACTGTTTGGAGATGGGGGCTGAATTGGCAGGTGGCTCCATCCAGGTAGTGGTGGGCCTGAGTTCCCGACGGCCCCCGACTGTTACTTTGTGGCGGAGCGGCAGGGCAGGTTGAGACCACCTAGGAGACAGGTGGGCCTGGCCCTGTTCGGCGTTCGCGGATACTTAACACGCTTAACGAGATCTTGGTATTTGATCTGAGTCGGCTACGAGCCTATACGCACTAACCATCTACCTGGGAGTAGTTATGGGTATCCCGACGTCGTGGTATCAGCCGAAGCACTTCAGACGTCAGCGACGGAGCGGCGCGCGCCGGATTGGACTGGAACGCCTCTAGGCTAGGTCTGCTTTCGGCCGCGTACGCAACGTGCAGGTGTGCTATGGGCGATGGGCCCAGACCCCTGTGCGCTTAGGTTTAGACTGGCGTGCTGGCCTCTCTGTTTTTCCTAGGTGGGGCTGCGACGTGTTGATCTTCCGAGGCCGGGCATGACCCAGGAAAGTGTGTCCGGCCAAATGGGATCAAGCGTGTTGGGTTATGTGGTGCACCCCTGCAGGGAAGTTAATCTATTCGAATAGCCGTGATCTTCGGTAACAGGACGACTTGGAGTTGTACCTTGACCTTATGACAACTAGAACCGGAAACTTAATAAAACACACCCTTCCAAGTTCCACAGACAACCCGGTGATCGCTTTTCCACAGGGCGACGAGGGGAGGATCGCCGGGTAGGTTTGTGCTATGCGATGCTACTTGGAGATGCTACTTGGGGATGCTACTTGGAGGACGTCAATCTACTCTCTTCTACATGCTGCAAGACGGAGGCTGCCAGAAGCGTAGTCTTCGACAGGATTAGCTATCCCCCTTTTATTCTGGCATTCTGCAGTTCAGTCCACTGATATGGCCCTTTACACATATACCCATGCATATGTAGTGTAGCTCCTTGCTTGCGAGTACTTTGGATGAGTACTCACGGTTGCTTTTCTCCCTCTTTTCCCCTTTCCCTTCTACCTGGTTGTCGCAACCAGATGCTGGAGTCCAGGAGCCAGACGCCACCGTCGACGACGACCCCTACTACACCGGAGGTGCCTACTACTACGTGCTGCCCGCTGACGACGACCTGGAGTAGTTTAGGAGGATCCCAGGCAGGAGGCCTGCGCCTCTTTCGATCTGTATCCCAGTTTGTGCTAGCCTTCTTAAGGCAAACTTGTTTAACTTATGTCTGTACTCAGATATTGTTGCTTCCGCTGACTCGTCTATGATCGAGCACTTGTATTCGAGCCCTCGAGGCCCCTGGCTTGTATTATGATGCTTGTATGACTTATTTATGTTTTAGAGTTGTGCTGTGATATCTTCCCGTGAGTCCCTGATCTTGATCGTACACATTTGCGTGCATGATTAGTGTACGATTGAATTGGGGGCGTCACAGCTTAGGTGGCTCCGTCGACCCCGAGTCACCATAAACCCTAATGGTTAGGCTTAGGTGGCTTCGTCGACCTCGAGTCACCGTAAACCCTAATGGTTAGGCTTAGGTGGCTCCGTCGACCCCGAGTCACCGTAAACCTAATGGTTAGGCTTAGGTGGCTCCGTCGACCCCGAGTCACCGTAAACCCTAATGGTTAGGCTTAGGTGGCT
>NC_041392.1:715074542-715106107 GCF_002162155.2 Triticum dicoccoides
GGCCCCGTCGACCCAGAGTCACCGTAAACACTAATGGTTAGGCTTAGGTGGCCCCGTCGACCCCGAGTCACCGTAAACCCTAATGGTTAGGCTTAGGTGGCTTCATCGACACCGAGTCACCGTAAACCCTAATGGTTAGGCTTATGTGGCTTCATCGACCCCGAGTCACCGTAAACCCTAATGGTTAGGCTTAGGTGGCTTCATCGACCCCGAGGCACCATAAACCCATCTGCTTAGGTTTAGGTTGGTTCATCCACATGACCAAATAGGAAAACAATAACATTAACGTATGAACATAAACCATCAACTATTCCACCCAAATGGCATCAATCTATGAACCATCAAGTTATCCACCCAAGTGGCATAAATCCATGAACCATTAAGTTATCCCCAACAGAACCATCAAGATATCCATTGGCATCAGCACAAGTTTCTTTAGTGGCATCAAACTCTAAATAATACACATGTTGCATGAGCACAAGTTGTTGATGTGTCATCAAAGCAAAATAAAGCACAATGTATCATCAGCACAAGTTGCTTGCAGTGACATCAAACCAAAATATTGCTACAATGTATCATCAACACAAGTTGCTGTAGTGGCATCAAACCAAAATAAAGCACATTGTAGCAGCAGCACAAGTTACTGGAGTTTGCATCACCTTCTGCCACCTCTACTAGCATTGAACCAAGCCATCCATCAAGTGTGTGTGCCATCAGTTGGTGGAGGAGCACTAGAAGTTGAGGCACCATACTGCCTTGGGGCAGAGAAAGGCCTTGAAGAATGAGCACCTCTCCCAGCAGAAGATTGAGCACTAGAAGATGCTCTTCCAGATCCTCTTCCACCACCAGACCTTCTTCCAGCACCTCTACCAGCACCACTTCCACCACCTCTACCAGCAGCACTTCCAGTTCTTCCTCCAGCTGGAGCATCTCTTGGTGTTGGTGCAGGAGCTCTAGTTGTTGGTGCAGAAGCTGTAGTTGTTGGTGGTGCAGGAGCTCTAGTTGTTGGTGCAGGAGCTCTAGGTGTTGGTGCAGGAGCTCTAGGTGTTGCTGCAGGAGCTCTAGGTGTTGTTGCAGGAGCTGTAGGAGCAACACCTCTTCCTTGTGAATTCCTTGTAGCAGGCTTGGAAAACAATTCAAAGGAAACACACTTAATAATACTAAAAGTAAAAAATGCACAAGGGAGCAAGGTAATTTACAGAAACAACAAACTGAAGAAGTAGTTCAAAGGGGCTTACCACATGTTTGTTCTTTCTTAAGGCCAACTCAGGTTTCAACTGTTTAAGGCAACTTGTGCATTTATGCCCTTGCAATCCACAATTGCTACAAGTAATTGTCCCCATTCTTGAGGTGGACTTTGGCTTTGGAACTTCAAATTTTCCCTTTATCCTCTTCTCTTTCCTTCTTCCTTTCTTGATTTTAAATGCTGGTGGTTCTATGTCTGGACCTTGGGTCTTTGTCCAGTCATGCTCACCAGGGACAGGATATATCATAGGTTCATATGCTGCCAAGTAATATGGTTTCTTGAAAAATTTGCTTACGAAGTCCTCTGGAAACCTTTTTGCCTTGTTAATTGCTAAGATGGCATGGTTACATGGGATGCCACTGAGGTCCCACTTTCTGCAACCACAGGTTTCAAGTTCCAAATTTACAGCATGTGTTTGCTCCCCACTAGTTACTTGCCACAAGTTAACACCTGCTTGAATGGGTTTGCAGTACCTGGCCCTTTCCTTTTCACTCTCCAACTTATCACTGTAATGTGGTGTGATCTCCCATCTAGCCTCCTTTCCACTCTCTCTATGCCTATGCCACCTGACCATCTGCTTATCCTTTATGCCATCACACATAGTTCTTATTGGTTTTTTCCTATGATCTAGCATGTACATGTTGAACACCTCAGACAAATTGTTGACAACTAAGTCAGTCTTGCAATTTGTGTCAAATGCATGCCTAGCCCAGGTATTCTTGGGTATTGCACTAAGCCACTACCAAGCTTGCTCACTCTCAGCTTTGAGATCATCCATTGCTTTATTAAATTTGTGTTCATTATATGCATAACTGGCATTATCCATGCACTTCTTAAGGTCTTCCCCCCTAAAGCCAGCATTTTGGAAGTTTGCATATATGTGTCTTAAGCAGAATCTTTGATTACTGTTAGGAAAAACTTTACTCACTGCATACAGTGTTGGGGAACGTAGTAATTTCAAAAAAATTCCTACGCACACGCAAGATCATGTGATGCATAGCAACGAGAGGGGGGAGTGTGATCTACATACCTAGTAGATCGACAACGGAAGCGTTCGGTTGATGTAGTCGTACGTCTTCACGATCCGACCGATCAAGCACCGAAACTACGGCACCTCCGAGTTCTAGCACACGTTTAGCTCGATGACAATCCCCGGACTCCGATCCAGCAAAGTGTCGGGGAAGAGTTCCGTCAGCACGACGGCGTGGTGACAATCTTGATGTACTACTGCTGCAGGGCTTCGCCTAAGCACCGCTACAATATTATCGAGGACTATGGTGGCTGGGGGCGCCGCACACGGCTAAGGAATAGATCACGAGGATCAACTTCTGTCTCTCTAGGGTGCCTCTGCCTCAGTATATAAAGGACCAAAGGGGGGTGAGGCTGGCCGGCCACATAGGGCGCGCCAGGAGAGTCCTACTCCCTCTGGGAGTAGGATTCCCCCCCCCCCCACCACCAATCCTAGTTGGAATAGGACTTGTGGAGGGGGAAAGAGAGAGAGGGGTCGGCCCCCTCTCCTTGTCCAATTCGGACCAAGGGAGGGGAGGGGCGCACGGCCCATGTAGGGCTGCCTCTTCTCTTTTCCACTAAGGCCCATCATGGCCCATTTAGCTCCCGGGGGTTCCCGTAACCTCCCGGTACTCCGGTAAAATCCCGATTTCACCCGGAACACTTCCGATATCCAAACATAGGCTTCCAATATATCAATCTTTATGTCTCAACCATTTCGAGACTCCTCGTCATGTCCGTGATCACATCCGGGACTCTGAACAACCTTCGGTACATCAAAATGCATAAACTCATAATATAACTGTCATCGTAACCTTAAGCGTGCGGACCCTACGGGTTCGAGAACAATGTAGACATGACCGAGACATGTCTCCAGTCAATAACCAATAGCGGGACCTTGATGCCCATATTGGCTCCTACATATTCTACGAAGATCTTTATCGGTCAGACCGCATAACAACATACGTCGTTCCCTTTGTCACCGGTATGTTACTTGCCCGAGATTCGATCGTCGGTATTCCAATACCTAGTTCAATCTCGTTGCCGGCAAGTCTCTTTACTCGTTCCGTAATACATCATATCACAACTAACATATTAGTTGCAATGCTTGCAAGGCTTATGTGATGTGCATTACCGAGAGGGCCCAGAGATACCTCTCCGACAATCGGAGTGACAAATCCTAATCTCGAAATACGCCAACCCAACATGTACCTTTGGAGACACCTGTAGAGCTCCTTTATAATCACCCAGTTACATTGTGACGTTTGGTAGCACACAAAGTGTTCCTCCGGCAAATGGGAGTTGCATAATCTCATAGTCATAGGAACATGTATAAGTCATGAAGAAAGCAATAGCAACATACTAAACGATCGGGTGCTAAGCTAATGGAATGGGTCATGTCAATCACATCATTCTCCTAATGATGTGATCCCGTTAATAAAATAACAACTCTTTGTCCATGGTTAGGAAACATAACCATCTTTGATTAACGAGCTAGTCAAGTAGAGGCATACTAGTGACACTCTGTTTGTCTATGTATTCGCACATGTATTATGTTTCCGGTTAATACAATTCTAGCATGAATAATAAACATTTATCATGAAATAAGGAAATAAATAATAACTTTATTATTGCCTCTAGGGCATATTTCCTTCAGTCTCCCACTTGCACTAGAGTCAATAATCTAGATCACATCACCATGTGATTAACATCGATAGTTCACATCATCATGTGATTAACACCCATAGTTCACATCGCCATGTGACCAACACCCAAAGGGTTTACTAGAGTCAGTAATCTAGTTCACATCGCTATGTGATTAACACCCAAAGAGTACTAAGGTGTGATCATGTTTTGCTTGTGAGATAATTTTAGTCAATGGGTCTGTCACATTCAGATTCGTAAGTATTTTGCGAATTTCTATGTCAACAATGCTCTGCACGGAGCTACTCTAGCTTATTACTCCCACTTTCAATATGTATCTAGATCGAGACTTAGAGTCATCCAGATCTGTGTCAAAACTTGCATCGACGTAACCTTTTACGATGAACCTTTTTGTCACCTCCATAATTGAGAAATATTTCCTTATTCCACTAAGGATAATTTTGACCGCTATCCTGTGATCTACTCTTAGATCACTATTGTACTCCCTTGCTTAACACAGTGTAGGGTATACAATAGATCTGGTACACGGCATGGCATACTTTATAGAACCTATGGCTGAGGCATAGGGAATGACTTTCATTCTATTTCTATCTTCTGCCATAGTCGGGCTTTGAGTCTTACTCAATTTCACACCTTGCAACACAGGCAAGAACTCTTTCTTTGACTGTTTCATTTTGAACTACTTCAAAATCTTGTCAAGGTATGTACTCATTGAAAAACTTATCAAGCGTCTTGATCTATCTCTATAGATCTTGATGCTCAATATGTAAGCAGCTTTACCGAGGTCTTTCTTTGAAAAAATCCTTTCAAATATTCCTTTATGCTTTCTAGAAAATTATACATTATTTCCGATCAACAATATGTTGTTCACATATACTTATCAGAAATGTTGTAGTGCTCCCACTCACTTTCTTGTAAATACAGGCTTCACCGTAAGTCTGTATAAAACTATATGCTTTGATCAACTTATCAAAGCGTATATTCCAACTCCGAGATGCTTGCACCAGTCCATAGATGGATCGCTGGAGCTTGCATATTTAGTTAACACCTTTAGGATCGACAAAACCTTCTAGTTGCATCGTATACAACTCTTCTTTAGTAAATCCATTAAGAAATGCAGTTTTGTTTATCCATTTGCCAGATTTCATAAAATGCGGCAATTGCTAACATGATTCGGACAGACTTAAGCATAGATACGAGTGAGAAAATCTCATTGTAGTCAACACCTTGAACTTGTCGAAAACCTTTTGCGACAATTCTAGCTTTGTAGATAGTAACACTACTATCAGCGTCTGTCTTCCTCTCGAAGATCCATTTATTTTCTATGGCTTGCCGATCATCGGGCAAGTTAACCAAAGTCCATACTTTGTTCTCATACATGGATCATATCTCAGATTTCATGGCCTCAAACCATTTCGCGGAATCCGGGCTCATCATCGCTTCCTCATAGTTCGCAAGTTCGTCATGGTCTAGTAACATGACTTCCAGAATAGGATTACCGTACCACTCTGGTGTGGATCTCACTCTGGTTTACCTACGAGATTTGGTAGTAACTTGATCTGAAGTTACATGATCATCATCATTAGCTTCCTCACTAATTGGTGTAGTAGTCACAGGAACAGATTTCTGTGATGAACTACTTTCCAATAAGGGAGCAGGTACAGTTACCTCATCAAGTTCTACTTTCCTCCCACTCACTTCTTTCGAGAGAAACTCCTTCTCTAGAAAAACTCCGAATTTAGCAACAAAAGTCTTGCCTTCGGATTTGTGATAGAAGGTGTACCCAACAGTCTCCTTTGGGTATCCTATGAAGACATATTTCTCCGATTTGGGTTTGAGTTTATTAGGATGAAACCTTTTTCATATAAGCATCATAACCCCAAACTTTAAGAAACGACAACTTTGGTTTCTTGCCAAACCACAGTTCAGATTGTGTCATCTCAACGGACATAGATGGTGCCCTATTTAACGTGAATGCAGCTGTCTCTAATGCATAACCCCAAAACGATAGTGGTAGATCGAAAAGAGACATCATAGATCGCACTATATCTAATAAAGTACGGTTATGACGTTCGGACACACCATTACACTATGGTGTTCCAGGTGGCGTGAGTAGTGAAACTATTTCACATTGTTTTAATTGAAGACCAAACTCGTAACTCAAATATTTTACCTCTGCGATCATATCATAGAAACTTTTATTTTCTTGTCACGATGATTTTCCACTTCACTCTGAAATTCTTTGAACTTTTCAAATGTTTCAGACTTATGTTTCATCAAGCAGATATACCCATATCTGCTCAAATCATATGTGAAGGTCAGAAAATAACGATACCCGCCGCGAGCTTCAACACTCATCGGATCGCATACATCAGTATGTATTATTTTCAATAAGTCAGTTGCTCGCTCCATTGTTCCGGAGAACGGAGTCTTTAGTCATCTTGCCCATAAGGCATGGTTCGCAAGCACCAAGTGATTCATAATCAAGTGATTCCAAAATCCCATCAGCATGGAGTTTCTTCATGCGCTTTACACCAATATGACCTAAACGGCAGTGCCACAAATAAGTTGCACTATCATTATTAACTTTGCATCTTTTGGTTTCAATATTATGATTATGTGTATCACTACGATCGAGATCCAATGAACTATTTTCATTGGGTGTGTAACCATATAAGGTTTTATTCATGTAAACAGAACAACAATTTATTCTCTTACTTAGATGAATAACCGTATTACAATAAACATGATCAAATCATATTCATGCTCAACACAAACACCAAATAACACTTATTCAGGTTCAACACTAATCCCGAAAGTATAGGGAGTGTGCGATGATGATCATATCAATCTTGGAACCACTTCCAACACACATCATCACTTCACCCTTAACTAGTTTCTGTTTATTCTGCAACTCCCGTTTCGAGTTACTAATCTTAGCAACTGAACTAGTATCAAATACTGAGGGGTTGCTATAAACACTAGTAAAGTACACATCAATAACATGTATATCAAATATACTTATGTTCACTTTGCCATCCTTCTTATCTGCCAATCACTTAGGGTAGTTCCGCTTCCAGTGACCAGTCCCTTTGCAGTAGAAACACTTAGTCTCAGGCTTAGGACCAGACTTGGGCTTCTTCACTTGAGCAGCAACTTGCTTGCCGTTCTTCTTGAAGTTCCCCTTCTTCCCTTTGCCCTTTTCTTGAAACTAGTGATTTTGTCAACCATCAACACTTGATGCTCTTTCTTGATTTCTACCTTCATCGATTTCATCATCATGAAAAGCTCGGGATTCGTTTTCGTCATCCCTTGCATACTATAGTTCATCACGAAGTTCTACTAACTTGGTGATGGTGA
Source organism: Triticum dicoccoides (assembly GCF_002162155.2). NCBI lineage: Eukaryota > Viridiplantae > Streptophyta > Magnoliopsida > Poales > Poaceae > Triticum > Triticum dicoccoides. The sequence continues at coordinate 715,081,822 of NC_041392.1, forward strand.
CTAGAGAATTCTGTCAATCACTATCTTATCTGGAAGATTAACTCCCACTTGATTCAAGCGATTGTAGTACCCAGACAATCTGAGCACATGCTCGCTAGTTGAGCGATTCTCCTCCATCTTTTAGCTATAGAATTTGTTGGAGACTTCATATCTCTCAACTCGGGTATTTGCTTGAAATATTAACTTCAACTCCTGGAACATCTCATATGGTCCATGACGTTCAAAACGTCTTTGAAGTCCCGATTCTAAGCCGTTAAGCATGGTGCACTAAACTATCAAGTAGTCATCATATTTAGCTAGCCAAACGTTCATAACGTCAGCATCTGCTTCTGCAATAGGTCTATCACCTAGCGGTGCATCAAGGACATAATTCCTCTGTGCAGCAATGAGGATAAACCTCAGATCACGGATCCAATCCGCATCATTGCTACTAACATCTTTCAACACAATTTTTCTCTAGGAACATATCAAAATAAACATATGAAAGCAATAACGCGAGCTATTGATCTACAACATAATTTGCAAAATACTACCAGGACTAAGTTCATGATAAATTTAAGTTCAATTAATCATATTACTTAAGAACTCCCACTTAGATAGACATCCCTCTAATCCTCTAAGTGATCACGTGATCCAAATCAACTAAACCATGTCCGATCATCACGTGAGATGGAGTAGTTTCATTGGTGAACATCACTATGTTGATCATATCTACTATATGATTCACGCTCGACCTTTCGGTCTCTGTGTTCCGAGGCCATATCTGTATATGCTTGGCTCGTCAAGTATAACCTGAGTATTCCGCGTGTGCAACTGTTTTGCACTCGTTGTATTTGAACGTAGAACCTATCACACCCGATCATCACATGGTGTCTCAGCACGAAGAACTTTCGCAACGGTGCATACTCAGGGAGAACACTTCTTGATAATTTAGTGAGAGATCATCTTATAATGCTACCGTCAATCAAAGCAAGATAAGATGCATAAAAGATAAACATCACATGCAATCAATATAAATGATATGATATGGCCATCATCATCTTGTGCTTGTGATCTCCATCTTCGAAGCACCGTCGTGATCACCATCGTCATCGGCGTGACACCTTGATCTCCATCGTAGCATCGTTGTTGTCTCGCCAAGCTTGTGCTTCTACGACTATCGCTACCGTTTAGTGATAAAGTAAAGCATTACATCGCGATTGCATTGCATACAATAAAGCGACAACCATATGGCTCCTGCCAGTTGCCGATAACTCGGTTACGAAACATGATCATCTCATACAATAAAAAATCAGCATCATGTCTTGACCATATCACATCACAACATGCCCTGCAAAAACAAGTTAGACGTCCTCTACTTTGTTGTTGCAAGTTTTACGTGGCTGCTACGGGCTTAAGTAAGAACCAATCTCACCTACGCATCAAAAGCACAACGATAGTTTGTCAATTTGACTCCGTTTTAACCTTCACAAGGACCGGGCGTAGCCACACTTGGTTCAACTAAAGTTGGAGAAACTGTCACCCACAAGCCACCTCTGTGCAAAGCACGTCGGGAGAACCGGTCTCGCGTAAGCGTACGCGTAATGTCGGTCTGGGCCGCTTCATCCAAAAATACCGCCGAGCCAAAGTATGACATGCTGGTAGGCAGTATGACTTATATCGCCCACAACTCACTTGTGTTCTACTCGTGCATATAACATCAACATATAAAACCTAGGCTCGGATGCCACTGTTGGGGAACGTAGTAATTTCAAAAAAAATCCTACGCACACGCAAGATCATGTGATGCATAGCAACGTGAGGGGGAGTGTGATCTACATACCTAGTAGATCGACAACGGAAGCATTTGGTTGAGGTAGTCGTACGTCTTCATGATCCGACCGATCAAGCACCGAAACTACGGCACCTCCGAGTTCTAGCACACGTTCAGCTCGATGACGATCCCCGGACTCCGATCCAGCAAAGTGTCAGGGAAGAGTTCCGTCATCACGACGGCGTGGTGATGATCTTGACGTACTACTGCTGCAGGGCTTCGCCTAAGCACCGCTACAATATTATCGACGACTATGGTGGCTGGGGGCACCGCACACGGCTAAGGAATAGATCACGAGGATCAACTTCTGTCTCTCTAGGGTGCCTCTGCCTCAGTATATAAAGGACCAAAGGGCGGTGAGGCTGGCCGGCCACATAGGGCATGCCAGGAGAGTCCTACTCCCTCTGGGAGTAGGATTCCCCCCTCCCCCCCCCAATCCTAGTTGGAATAGGACTTGTGGAGGGGGAAAAGAGAGAGAGAGGGGTCGGCCCCCTCTCCTTGTCCAATTCGGACCAAGGGAGGGGAGGGGCGCACGGCCCATGTAGGGCTGCCTCTTCTCTTTTCCACTAAGGCCCATCATGGCCCATTTAGCTCCCGAGGGGTTCCGGTAACCTCCCGGTACTCCGGTAAAATCCCGATTTCACCCGGAACACTTCCGATATCCAAACATAGGCTTCCAATATATCAATCTTTATGTCTCGACCATTTCGAGACTCCTCGTCATGTCCATGATCACATCCGGGACTCCGAACAACCTTCGGTACATCAAAATGCATAAACTCATAATATAACTGTCATCGTAACCTTAAGCGTGCGGACCCTACGGGTTCGAAAACAATGTAGACATGACCGAGACATGTCTCCAGTCAATAACCAATAGCGGGACCTGGATGCCCATATTGGCTCCTACATATTCTACGAAGATCTTTATCGGTCAGACCGCATAACAACATACGTCGTTCCCTTTGTCATCGATATGTTACTTGCCCAAGATTCGACCGTTGGTATTCCAATACCTAGTTCAATCTCGTTGCCGGCAAGTCTCTTTACTCGTTCCGTAATACATCATCTCACAACTAACATATTAGTTGCAATGCTTGCAAGGGTTATGTGATGTGCATTACCGAGAGGGCCCAGAGATACCTCTCCGACAATCAGAGTGACAAATCCTAATCTCGAAATACGCCAACCCAACATGTACCTTTGGAGACACCTGTAGAGCTCCTTTATAATCACCCAGTTACGTTGTGACATTTGGTAGCACACAAAGTGTTCCTCCGGCAAACGGGAGTTGCATAATCTCATAGTCATAGGAACATGTATAAGTCATGAAGAAAGCAATAGCAACATACTAAACGATCGGGTGCTAAGCTAATGGAATGGGTCATGTCAATCACATCATTCTCCTAATGATGTGATCCCGTTAATCAAATAACAACTCTTTGTCCATGGTTAGGAAACATAACCATCTTTGATTAACGAGCTAGTCAAGTAGAGGCATACTAGTGACACTCTGTTTGTCTATGTATTCACACATGTATTATGTTTCCGGTTAATACAATTCTAGCATGAATAATAAACATTTATCATGAAATAAGGAAATAAATAATAACTTTATTATTGCCTCTAGGGCATATTTCCTTCATACAGTAGCCCCTGGTGCACACAATTTAAACAGCTAAGCTACTGTGTAATACACATGTCAACACATATTTAGCAGGCAATGCAAGGTGGATAGACATACCTTTTGTCTGTCTGACATTATAGTATATGGACCATACTGTCCAACTTCTCCTCCAAGACAAATCTTCAGTTGGTGTAGAAATCAGCACCAGTTTGCTTTGTCCTCTTGTCCAACAATGCCAAATTCCAATGGGTATATGTTGTTATTGCCATCTCTACCAGTGGTAGCAAGGATTTGTGCACCAATGGTCAGCTTGATAAAACATCCATCAACACCTAAAACATGATGTAAACATAACATGTTAAATGCATTTATATGTGCAAGCTATTGAAACTTAAAAAAATCAAAGTAGTGCACAAGCTAAAATGAACTAACCAATGAATGGTCTACACCCCTGTAGAAATCCCTCCCTTGCTCCATTGATGCAGTAAAACATTGCATGGAATCTGGGTCCTAGATGTGGGATTTTTTGAGTGGGTGCTGGAGTTACAGTGGTGACTACAACCCTACTCCCAGGGTTTGTATCCATGACAGTCTGAGCATAGTCTCTCAGCCTTGGGTATTGCTTCCTATGATCTCCCAACACAGCCTCAACAGCTAGGTTTTTTGCCCTATATGCCATTGCCTTGGGCACATCCACACCATACTTTTCCATGCAGGCATCAATAAGTGTATGTATGCTAGTACTGACATCAGATCTGAATAGTGGCTCATATTGCTTTGCAAGCCACTTGGCACTTACCCTGCTTGTTTCAGTAGAACTAGGGCAAGTGTGTTGTAATCTCATCTTCTTAATTGCAAAAGTGTTTTCCCCTTTTATAACAGCTGCCACAATGCAGAACTTGCATTGTGAATTCTTGCAATGCACAATGATCCTCTGATCTGAGTTCATGTGATACTTGAAGTCTCTGCACTGAGTGATGTCCAGGCTCAACAAAGCATCTATGAATTGATGTTGATCTCTGAAACACATTTGCAGTTGTAGTTGTTGGTGTGGTTGCTCCAAATCCTCATTGTACCATACTCTAGGTGGCCTCTTCTTTGCCCTGCTCTTCCTTTTTTCTGGTAGCACAAATGCTAGTGGATGAAACCCATCATCTTCACTGTCCTTAAGTAAACTATTATCTTCTTCATCTGATGATGGTTTCCAATCAGGTTGCACTTCTTCTAAAACACTGGAATGTGACCTTGTTGTTGGTCCCCTCCTTACTTGCAGCTTCTGCTTCTTCTTTGCTGGCACATATATTTTTTCTTCCTCTTCTTGAACAATAGGCTCATCATCCTCCAACTCAAATAATTCCTCTACCTCTGTGTCACCCTCATAATGCACTGGTTCTTCCTCCTCTGTTTCTTCTTCTGATTCCTCTTCCTCTGTTTCTTCCTCATTTTGTTCTTGTGCTTCTTCCTCTTCCTCTTCTGGTTCTCTCTGTCTGTTTCCCTCTTCCATCTCCATGTCTTCAGCATCATTCATTTCCTCATTATAGTTAAGCCTTAAATCCCCCATATAATAAGGGTTAGTGTCACTGTCATATTGCCCTTCAGATGAAGATGCATAACTGGCATCATAGCCATCTTGTTCTTCTTCCACAACTTCTTTTAACTTTGGATTTACAACACTCCTGCTCTCTTGTGTTAAAACAGCAGGGCCTATAGGTGCAATAGAGCAGCTACTCTGACGTTCATAAGCAACACCTTGCTGATCAACAGCATAAACAGGAGGATCAGCCAGATCATAAACCACAGGCTCAGAATAAACAATAGGATCTAAATTTTGCTTCTCTGCAAAACCCTTCTGTGCTACACTAACAGCTGGTGGACAAGCCCTAAATAACAAATTAAGCACCAAACTCTCCTCATTCTGCCTCTTGATCAACTGTAGTTTAACATTACTATCAACCAATTCCAAACCCTGCTCTCCTGGGGTCTCCATGTAAAACAGCAGTGAATCATCAATACTAAAGCCTTGTGTTTCCATCAAAGCAACCATATTCAGATATGTCACATCTGAACAGCTTAACTTCCTCTCTAACAGATCATTATTATCAAAATGGATCCTAACATTCCATATGTCTTCATATAAACTACAATTCACATGCAATTTGCCTAATCAGTACACTATAACCCTAATTACAAATTAAATGAGAACAAAAAAAAGAGAGAAAACTTACAGGACTCCGCCGAAGTCGTGGGTCAGCTCGTGGCTACAGCTAGGGTTCGCCACCCATTGTTGTGCCAACCGTACCCGCTGCTCCATGGACAGTGCGGATCCATGAACTCCTCGTCATCGCTGGAATACGAGTCAGAACTCGAGTAGCCGTCGCCACCCTCGATTGGAGATCTCCCGTCGATTCCTCCTGCCGCGCGGCTGCTGAAGCGGGGATTGTTTGCGTCGCCGCCATCGCCGTTGCCGCCGCCGCCGCTGCCGCCACCACCGCCCGGGGTCGCCGCCGCCATCGCCGTACAGACGTGCGGTGGAGCTAGGGTTCGTCGACGAAAAGAGGAACAGAGGAAAGGAGAGAGAGACAGAGCACGGGTCGGTCCGGTTCGAGCCGGACCGCACCTATCGAGCGAGCGGGCGGGTACCGATTCGCCAGCGTGGCAGCTGACACGCGGGCCCGGGCGGTCAGTTCCAGCGTCAATACGTAGAAATACGAGGTTTAGCCCGATTCGCAACGGTTCGACTCAAACATGGTACTGACACGTAAATTTTTTTAAAAATGGTATCAATTCGCCACCACCGCCCCAAATGTGGTACAATCGTGTTATTAACTCAAATTACCAGCATGAAGCTAATCTGCTAGTGGAAGACCGGGAGAGGATTTGGGACAAACAAGTACGGGGCACCGAGTCACCCACATGTGCATTTTTTGGCTTTTGATTTTCAAACTTTATATTTTCTAAATAAAAGGTTCAAATTAAGTTCTTTTTATATTTGTGTTTCTTGTGGCGAGTGCTTTCAACTAAGATCCATTTTGAAGAATTTTGAAAATAAATATAAAGTTTCAGCTCATGAAACTTAGTACGAGCGACTGATGAAATCATGATTTTTATGACTACGACCAACAAAAAACTGCCTTAAAGTTTTATCCATTAAACTTGGAAGAGCGAACGAGAAAAACTCGCAAGTTTTTGTTTTCTTTTTTGAGAAAAAGGTCACAATTTTCAGATGAAAAATTGTAAATTTCAACGACTGAAACTTAAAATTTAAGGTGCCATCATGCATGATCCAATTACTTCATGAATCACGAGGCAATCGAGCTACCAGACAATGCTTGGCAGGCGCATGCCATAGAAAATTCACACCTACCAGCTGGCTTTTTTTTCTTTCCCAGCAAAAAAATTACCAGCTGCCTGAACAGCCCAGGTAACCACTCACAACCAAATCCTATAAGCATTTTCCCGTTCAGTTATTACAACAAAAGCAAAAAATATTACTCAAAATAAACGCTACATATTTCCTTCTGGCAAGCATTACTTTCCCCAGACCAACATTTGAAAGTTCAACCGCCATCTAGCCTGAGAATCCAGGACGCCCAACTGCGTTCGGCTTGAACGATTTCAGCCGCGACTCCTTCCAGGAGCTTTGCGCACCGCTGCTGCCCCAGTCTTGTGTCCTCCTTCGCCTACAAAATGCTCCAATCATTAATCCAAAACGTAACTGTGGAAAGAACCGCACTTGTTCTGAAGGCCATTTATTCTCTGCGTGAAGTAAATAAAAACATATAAATTATGAGTCAATCAACAAGTGAGGAAAAATAAAAAAAGTACATGAAAAGGAAGGATAATAACAAAAATTTGAAGAAAAAAATTAACATGAAAACCAAAATACTAATATTGATACATAAAAAATGGTGGAACCACGAAAAATAACACAACAAAAGTAATAAATACTCCCTCCGTAAACTAATATAAGAGCGTTTAGATCACTAAAGTAGTGATCTAAACGTTTTTATATTAGTTTACAGAGGAAGTACACACTAGTGTGTAGGCAGGTCGGGCATCCACTCCCTCCAGCTTTATGGGGAAACTAAGAGCAATTTTAACAGAGTTGTCATATCCACCGGATCACTTGCAATTTCATAAATCTGCACACACCGTTGGGGATTCCACAAGGACCTGGAATGAACCGTGGGAGGAAGGGCACGATCTCAGTTCTCAACACGGCAAGGGGGAGAGTTTCTCGTAGCGACTCAATGACCCGAGCGAGACGGATTAGAGGGACGTGGATAGCGCATAGAAGCCGATATCTAATTACTTGTCGCTCAAATGTAGTGCTAGATGCATCCATTTGTTCTAGCACCATTTTAGATTCACAAATTAGATACCGGCTTCTATGCAGGCCGATCCAGTTGTAGAAAAATATTTTGTCTTGAATTACTTGTTGCTCAAATGTAGTGCTAGATACATCTATTTGAGCGACAAGTAATTCCGGACGGAGATAGTAATATTTTTCGGCCGGTTATGGAATAGCTCTTTCTTCTATATATACACAGAGAGAAGACATAATATGCACATACATCAATGCTTTAACATTGCATTTTTCATGATTATTTTGGTTTGCAGGACGTATTTGCAGGGGCTACCGGGACCACAGGGAACACATTGGCATGGGTCATATCAGAGCTTATGCACAACCCTCACACTATGGCTAAAGCACAGCATGAAGTACGCGATGTGTTGGGTGAAAGCCGATCTGTCATTACTAATAGTGAGCTTGATGAACTCCACTATATGCAGATGATCATCAAGGAGGCTCTTAGGTTGCATCCGCCTGGTCCTCTGATTCCCTGTATGGCCAGAGAAGACTGTACAGTTAAGGGTTATGATATCCCTAAAGGCACTAATGTATATATTAATATTTTCGCAATTTCTCGGGATCCTAGATATTGGATCAATCCTGGAAGAGTTCATGCCAGAGAGATTTGAGAACAACAATGTGAACTACAAAGGGGCTTACTTTCAGTTCATTCCCTTCAGGGCTGGGAGACGGCAATGCCCGGGGATTCAGTTTAGCTCATCAATCACTGAGATGGCATTAGCAAACCTTTTTTATCACTTCCATTAGATGCTCCCTAATGGTGTTAACCTTGCTTCGTTTGACACGTCCGAGAAATTTGGGTTTGCGGTAAGCAAAAAGTATGACCTGAAATTGAGAGCTATTCCACATGTGTGGTCCAATGCTATGACGTCGAAGTGACACGAGGAGCCTGCATATTCAGGTAGCAATGCATGTTTACGTACCTGCACTTTCAGCACGTGTCAATGATGTCACTATTGTGGTGCATGGTTGTAACTTTATGCAAGCAAACATTATGGTATTGCATCTACAAACTATTACGACCTTTTGTATATTAGTTCAGGTCAGAAGATATTGCATTGTACTACATGATCATATAGGACATAATTGTACTCCCTCTGTAAACTAATATAAGATCTTTTAAAACACTAAAGTAGTGATCTAAACGATCTTATATTAGTTTACAGAGGGAGTATTATTCTACTATGAATTAACTATGCGATTTGCCTTTATAACTTGTTGGATTTCAGTAGGTACAATTGATTTGTGATCAGAAACATTGTGTTAATGTTTATCACAATTTACAAGCAAAAATTCATATCCCGTTATGGCCACTCCGATGTGTTTTCCCCATCGACCCCGATGCCCACTGCTAATCCTAGGCCATTGCTTGCCACCTGCCACCTTCACTAACCATGTGGCGCGTGCAACAGCGACAAATTGTGTAGGTGGCATCAACGTCGTGGCAGCAATGCCAATCACACCCTCGATGAGGCTTCCATGCATAACTTCTAGCGATGGTTAATCATGTCTACATTCTAGATCTTTCACTATAAAAGACAGCAGACCAACTCATACAGCATTAAAGTGCGCTTGAGTTGGACAGAGGAACTAAAATAGTCCCATAGTTTTTGGTTAATTTTTTTAAAACTTTTTCCATCGTGGACGGGCGACAAATAACCTTGGATGATATAATATACTTGCTCTAGGATGTCCTCAAATCTCCATGGTGTGGCAAAGCGCATTATTCATGCTAGTGTTCCCATATTTGCAAGGGGTCACTTTATATCCAACAAAGGATTAGACCTCACTTGTATTTGCACAAGGTTTATTAGAATGTTGTGTTTGTCATTGCCAAGGTTTTTCCAAGGAACATTTTTTTCCATTCAAATATTTTAGCTAGCTGAAACACTCTTCATTTAAAAATGAATGGAAAACATAACTAGATTATTTAACATTCCTGGAACTTACCACATTCTACAGCCTATCACTACTAAAATCAGAGTCTAACAAGTAATTAATCTCAACCTTGTTGTAAGCCATATGAGATTGTGGGGTGCTGCTGAGAGTCAAAATCAGTGTGTTTAGATCTGTGCATAATACAATATATGCTCAATCTGGAGTGAAATGCGCCACTAGTCTATTAACTCAAATTGATTGCACACTTTAGTCTAATAATTCAAGAAGTGGTCAAATTTAGTCCATAAACTTGTTTCTTTGATCAGTTAAGCTAAAACCAGTTCAGAAGAGAAAAACCCGTCCACATGGCTGCCGCCTCGGCGTAGCTTGGACTGTTCATGCTTGGTTTAATTTCTACATGATTTTTTTTGCAAAATTAGTTAGGCACTGATGTTATTTGGGTTGGATGAGATTCATCATGTAATTGAGTTAGTTTTGCTAGGGCCTGATCCCTAGTATCCACTATGTTCTTAGATCGATGTTGGTATGACTTTGCTATGCTTAATGCTTGTCGCTAGGGTCCGAGTGCCATGATTTCAGGTCTGAACCATTTATGTTTTTACAAATATGTTTATGTTCTTGATCCTATCTTGCAAGTTGTATGCACCTATTATGTGTTATGACCCGCGCACCCCAAGGTGACAATAATTTGGATTCTTTCCGGTGATTGTCGTAGTTTGAGGAGTTCATGTATTCAATATGTGTTAATACTTTGTTCCAGTTCTCTATTAAAAGGAGACCTTAGTATCCCTTAGTTTCCTTATGGACCCCGCTCACACGGGAGGCGGTTCGGCTCCTCTGCAGTCACGTTATTACTGCACGGGTACTGTACCAACCCACATCAGCCATCCATTTAAATCTGACAGCTCTCATTACCCCCACTTGATTCTGCTAATAAATGGAAACAAACAGCTAATTATGTGGTAGAAAATCTCGTACGGCTGCAGGATTGCCGCCAAACAGAACCTGGCGCCAAACAAAACACACCCTGATAACCTCCTTGGCGCCAAACAGCGATCTCTTTGCCTATGTCCCGCTCATCTTCCTCGTTCCTCCTGTTCGTCCTTGTAAAATAATATGACAAAGGTATGTTGATCTGTGATCTGTATGTTGACCGGTGATCTGTACGTGGCGCAGATCAACTCCCTTTTGCCCTATCTTTCTTCTGATTGTCCTCCATGTTCCGAGCGCAACCAAGGCAAGCTAAGGAGACGAACCCCGGCACAGATCAACTCCCTTTTGCCCTATCTTTCTTCTGATCGTCCTCCATGTTCAGAGCGAAACCAAGGCAAGCTGATCCGTAGGCGATAAAGATTCTCCTAGCAACAAAAAAGAAGACAATTAATCTGAAGGTATGTGACATATGCTCTGATTGTATTCATGTTCTCAAGGCACACAATTTGTAGATTGAGTTTGCTATGCTACTATTTTCTTAATGGAGGATGCTAAGGGCAAGATGCAAAACTTATTTTCTGCATCTTTTAGATTATGTTAGAGTGAAAAAAAATTAATAGAAGTGATCTCAATTGTTTTGGACAAGCTCAAGATAAAATGCATGAATGTATTCAAATATTTGCTTGTAAGACAGATGATTTGCTCATCAAGTCCTGGGATTTCCAAAACATGACAGGAGATTAATGCAGATGGTCTCCCTTTTGTTGTCCTTCTCCTAGCAACAAAAACGAAGAGAAAGTCTAATGGAGAATATGACTAGCTGTAATGAGGATGCTAACAGGTACCGACAATTTTGTTAAATTCTCAGGTTATATCACCTTATGATTGTAGTGTAAACATACAAACAAATAAGTTATGTGTAACTTTTACAGGACAAATGTGGTTCCTAGTTGGATGCCTCAGATTGGTATGAAATTCAATTCCACAAAAGAGGCTTGGAACTTTTGGACATGTTATGGAGGTCATATTGGTTTTGATGTAAGGATAATTATGAAAACAAGAGCAAACTCGATGGAGTAATCACCTCAGCAAGATATGTTTGTTCCAATGAGGGCTACAGAAGAAAAGACAAAAGGGATAATAATACAAAGCGTCCTCGTGCAGAAACAAGGACCGGCTGCAATGTTCGAATGGGAATTACTATAGACCGACAAGCACAAAATTATGAGGTGCATGAGTTAGTTGTTGAACACAACCATGTCTTGCAATTACCTGGGACAAGCCACTTGATGCCATCACAGAGGAAGATTTCAGCCTTGCAAGCATTTGAAATTGAAACAACAGATGATTCAGGAATTGTACCGAGAAAAGCCCATGAGTTTGCAAGTCGACAAGTTGGTGGTCCACTGAACCTTGGCTACACATGTCGTGATCGCAAGAACCACTTGCGAACCAGGCGACAAAGGGACTTGATGTATGGTGAAGCTAGAAGTATGCTCAAGTATTTTAGAGATAAAAAGAATGAGAATCCTGCATTTGAATATGACATGCAACTAGATTGCGATGAAAATATAGCAAATATCTTTTGGGCTGATGCAAGGATGATAATTGACTATGCTCATTTCGGTGATGTTGTTACCTTCGATACAACATTTGGGACAAACAAAGAGTACAGACCCTTCGATGTGTTTGTTGGTTTCAACCATTTCAAAGAAATGGTCATTTTTGGTGTTGCACTTTTATATGATGAGACATTTGAATCATTCAAATGGTTGTTCAACACGTTCCTATCAGTGCATAACAAAAAGCAACCAAGAACAATCTTTACTGATCAAGATGTAGCAATGGGTAATGCAATTCAGGCAGTATTTACCGAAGCATGGCATGGATTGTGCACTTTTCACATAATGCAAAATGCCATCAGGCACTTACCTCATAAGAAAAAAGACGAGGATGGACCAAATGTACTTGCTGATTTCAGTGCTTGCATGTAAAAGTATGAGGAAGAGGAAGCCTTTGAAGACGCTTTCAATGCCACAAGAAGCAATGTGGAAACACAAACTTGGTTGGACAGCATCTACAAAGTAAAAGAGAAATGGGCAAGATGTTACATGAGGAATGCTTACACTATAGGCATGAGAAGCACACAATTAAGTGAGAGCTTGAACAGTGACTTGAAAGACCATCTAAAGTCTGGTCTTGACATCCTTCGGTTTTTCAAGCACGTAGAGAGGGTTGTGCAAGGAAAAAGAGATAACGAGGTAAATGAGGAATATGAGTCTAGGAAAAAATTACCTAGAGTCAGAATGAGGACTCCTATGGTAATACAAGCAAGCAAAGTTTACACGCCACACATATTTGAAGATTTTCAGAATGAATATGAAAGATCCATCTCAGCATACATCAAGCCATCGGTACAACACAATGTTTATACTGTTGCGATTGCAAGTCTTGACCCAAAATTTTCATATGAAGAAGAGTGCAAAGTTCTTGTAGACTATGAAGAGCAAAAGGTTCTATGCAATTGTGGGCAATTTGAAAGAGTTGGTATATTGTGTAGTCATGCTCTAAAAGCCCTTGACGTCATGAATATTAAATATCTTCCAGGCCACTATATTTTGAAGCGATGGACTCGAGAAGCACGAAGTGGAACTATTCAAAACAGTCATGGAAACATTGTTTTGGAAGACCCTAGATCGGAAGATAGGCAACAGTTGAAGTTTTTCATGCACGATTTCCATGGCATAGCTTCCCAAGCAGTTGCATCAAAAGAGTGCATCAAACTAGTAGATGATGCTTTGAGGATTCTTAGGAAGCAAGTTGAAGAAAAAGCTCCTACTACTACATGCACAACTGAAGATATATCTAAAGAACCTGAGGATTGTCTACAAGCCGCTTGCCTAAAGAAAAAAGAAATTCCGAAGAAGAATTCGAGACGAAAGAAATCATGGCTTGACAACCAGCACCCCAATAAAAAGAAGAAGGAGACAAATAAAGTTGTACCAAAAAATCAAACTCATCCGGTAAATGTCTTGCACCTATCTAACGAGAGTACTTGCTAAAAAACACTAATATAGAAACAGCTTAATATAGACTAATATTTGCTCGGTTTTCTTTTCATAGAGAAGAGAGAATGACATTCCACTGGCACAATACCAATCACCTAAAGAGCAAATGGCTGGAACAAGTGCAAATGGATTGCAAGAGTATGGGCACTATGCTCGTTTATTGATGGTATTTCACTTATCATGTCTAAAATTCCTTAAATTCAGTGTTAGGCAATATGATTTCTTGTCTAATCAGTTATGTCTCCCTTTAATTTCATAGTGAAGCCGGTGATCTTTGGGACTTGCAAAACTATCATGGGATATGACAATAGGTTGATGCATGTGTGTTGTGTTGTCTTGTTAGATCGACAGATGATGCAGAAGGGATAATTGAATCGGCACACATAAGGCGCAATTAGTTGACCGTTGATTGCTCGTCATTTCCAATCAATTTAATTTCAGTTAACTCTTGGTTTATGAAGACATGCACAATCAGTTTAATTTCAGTTAGCTGCAACACTGATCTGTTGAGTGCTCATCATTTTTAATATTTCCAGTAACATATCTACAGATATGTACTGAAGTATGTTTTTTTATCTCCATATAGTGTGTACAATCAGATACAACATGGACTGCTAGTAGCCTAGTACCACTAGTTGATTATAAGCATGGGCACTACTTCTTCAGCTAGTGATCTGAATAATTTGACAGAGACGCAAGTGACCACAAAGTTACTGAAATTAAACTCAGTACACATGCATGTACCTCTACTGGCTACTGACTAATCATATGGCCGCAATTAGTGGATGATCAAACAATCACATGCTCTCACTTGCTCTGCTTTCACTCTTCTAACATCAAGAAAGCAGCAGTACAAGACGAACAAACAATGAAGAAAGAAAGAAATCAGTTCTAATTAACAGGCTAACAGCAAGTAATTCACCTGCTGCGTGACGACCATTGGGTTCTGCTATTGGGGCTTGGTCGCTTGGCCGGGCAGGAGGGCTGTTTTTCCATTGGATTTGACCGGATTTGGCCGGAGACGCGCCGCTGCCGCCAGACGCTTCCTGCGGCCAAAGAATCTTGGGGCGCCCATCATGGAGGGTGTCACAGCGGTCGAGGAAGCGCGGCGGCCCAGGCATGCCCCTCCTCCCCTTCCAGGTCGCTGCTTGCCGTCGTCGTCGGGCTCGTTGAGCTCGCAGTTGTGCGGCAGCAGCGTCCCAGGTCGATTCGCGCAACACCTTCATCCCCCGGCCATTCCTTGCAGCAGCCGGTAGAAGCCATGGGGCACGGGGATGGATAAGAAGCAGCGCAAAGAGGTGAGCCTATGAAGGAAAATGCATCGCCGGAGCAGTACAGGCTGACCGGATTAGCTTGCGTTGGGGAATAACAGTGGCCAGACCTCTCTAGAGGAAGGAGATAAGACAGAGAGAGGCGAACAGTGTGGCGTGTGGGTCTTTTTTATTTTTTTATGAGTGGCCGGTGCGAGATTTGTCACACAGCGATTGAGCCATTGGATTAAAATGAACAATGGATCCTAGCAGCTACAGCACGCGTGCAGTAATAACGTGACTGTAGAGGAGCCAAACCCCACGGGAGGGTAGGACAAAAGATGTCATGCAAGTTCTTATTATAAGCACGTATGACTATATACAGAATATATGCGTATATTACATTGATGAATTGGAGCTAGTTCTGTGCCGCCCTGGGTTACAACTGTTACATGATGAATGTTATCCAACATAATTATCCATCACCGATCCAATGCCTACGAGCTTTTCACAATTTGATCTTTGCTACGTTACTATTGTTGCTGCTGTTACAATCACTACAAAAAGTGTTACTGCTACTGTTGCCATTACAATTGCTTTTGTTGCCATTGCTATCAAACTATCGTACTTCCGTGCTACTGATCACCTTGGTGTGGATATTTAGTTCTCCAGGTGTGATTGAATTGACAACTCAACTGCTAATACTTGCAAATATTTTTTGGCTCCCCTTGTGTCGAATCAATAAATTTGGGTTGAATATTCTACTCTTGAAAATTGTTGCAATTCCCTATACTTGTGTGTTATCAACGGTACCTAACATGCACCACGGATGACGACGCATGACAGACGCATAGTGCGCGCCTATTCATCAATAGTGACCAGGGTATGGCCCTCTTGTTCGCGTCGGGCCAGATGTGATGTCGCAGTTGACTTCGGGGAGCCGGCTGGCTGGAGCAACCGGCTGCGGGCGCAAGCCAGGGCAGCCGGCCCGGGCAGGCGGGCACCCTGCCCGACTCGCCGTCTTGGGACTACCCGGGGTCCCCTCCCCCAGACAATGGGGTGTTGCGTCCTCTAGATTTTGTTCTTTAACATTTTCTTTATTTTCTTCAAAGTCTAGAGGTTTTAGCAATTAAAGACACAAAAGCATGCAAATGCCCTTCACGACATTTTCTCAATAGATTACTCCAAATAAAATTAAAACCTTGCATGTTTTGGTTAGAAAAATTACATGCATAACTAAAAATTTATAGATACATTTAGGATGTATTATCATCACCGAAAAATTACTGGTAAGTAGTAATAAGTTAATGCTCGATCGATTCACCAACTAATAAATTGTGTAATTGACATTATAACGTGTTTAGGTGTTGTCGACATTGTGTAAACTGTAGCAATATAATTTGTGATGATAATTATCAATCAGTAAATTGCTCTATGCTCGTTCAAAATGTCTAGGTACGGTAGTTTGGTAGTTGCTCAAGATGTCACAGATTGATTTAGTAATGACTAATTTCGTTTTTAGCAATAATATATGATATATTTCCAAAAACAATACATGTTTAATTTATAAATTAATTGAAAATATGATTTAGTTACATTGGTTTTTTTAATTATAATAAAATTTTAAATTTTAAAACCCCATTTTCCATTTCATTGAAACAAACAAACCTAATTGAGAAGATGTGGAAAACTACTGTTGATGCGGATCAAAACATAAATGATTGCTTCGAAATATCTTGGTCTGCTTCTCGTAATGATTGTGAAAATCAGTTTTTCGAAAACAATAATCCTTCCTGGTTTCTAGTGTAATCTATCATGGTCATAATATTAGTTTTCTGAAGTATTTGGTTGTGATTATACTATTTAATTGAACTTGGGTAATTCAATACAAACATTATCACATATTTATACTAAATAAATTTACTTTTGTTGTCGATGTAATAAATCTCAATAATTTTTTTTGTTGATGTCATATATATCATACATTATTAACTATTATATTTTATTGTATTTTAACAATATTTAATCACACAATTGCATTGGTAATATTGTAATTAAATCTTGCAATTAGATGCATATTAGTACGAAAACACCAATGCCAAATTATAAACCATTTATTATGGAATTTGTGTTACTTCTAGTTTTTGATATTTTGGTGAACTGGATTTTATCTAACCAAAACCAGGCATATAAGATGACAAAACCACATATAATGTGTATTTATATGTTTTTGTGCCTACTTCGGTATTTGTAAATATCTTGTTAGATTATTCCATAATGCACAAATGTGCCACATATACAAAAAAGTTAATAAAAGGTATACTTCCATATAGCTTTGGAAAAAATTGTATTTTGTTAAAGCACACCTTCTAGAATACTACTTTAGCAATTACTATTTTTGTTTGTAGATATAATTTTTTTTGTATCTCTCATTGTGGAAAACATGTGATAATAAATCATGGATGTATGCTCTACGCCTTAAAACTACTATCGTTAGAAAAATAATGTTGACCAAACTATATAGCAAAATTCGACAACAAGGAAACTTTGTAAGCCTACAACTCTTGCTCATATGTCAGACAAGTTTTGGGAGTGGAAGTTGACTCGTACAATATCATGATGTTGTGCATTGCGAACTCCTACTCCCTGCCATCTGCTGATTTAGTTGTTTTTTAGTATCAATCTCTTGTGCGGATGGTGTATGAGTCTCGGCAATTTTATCGAGGTCATGAATTATTGCGGAGAGGCATTGATTTTCCTTTTTGTATCATTGATAAGTTTGAGCTAGCCACTTAGGAATTGCCTTGTGGCATGGATTTTGAAATTCCATCTCTGGATTGGCGTTCAACCAACAATAGGCGTATGACAAAGATTCTTGGTAAGATCTGCAAGTTATCCCGCTGCAACCATCACAACTCAAATTTGAATGGGTGGCATTCAGTTGAAGGAATCGTAGAATTTGAATCAAGAATTATGAGGATGGTCTGAAATTGTATCGATGTGTTCAACCACGTGCATTGTTATCAGGGGGGGATTTAGTTCCCATTCAGTGCCCATAAGCACATGAACTTTAGTTCCCATTCGGTATCCATAAGCACACGGTCAAGTTTCGCATGTCGGCAATAAGCCATTAATTACCCAAGTGAATTGGCGGCCTCACCTGAGAAACTAACCTCTCAGATGTCCAAACTGTAAATAACAACGTTCAACAAAAAGGGCCAACGTGTGTCGAAATGGTTGTTGTTTTTCTCTGGCTGGTACCATAGGATATTAAAATCCCCGCAATAAGCTTGGGGTGTGGGTTATATTTTGCAAGATTCAGCAGAATACTTCAGCTTTGCTGGGCAACCCTTTTTTGACTGTGAGTAAGCAAGAGAAACATTCATTCGGATAGAACTCAACATGCTTCATAACCCTGAACATTCATGGTCTCTGTTGCTATGCCCTTCCTGTGCACATTCACACACCTGTGCATGATTGTCTTTAGTGGGTCCAGTTCTGTAGCAGTATATATATGTAACAAAAAAATGGAGCTCCATCACATTCCAAACTTACCCTGTAACATTCACTACAGAATTGGTTGAACCATCAATGGTGCCGATCCCTGTATACGTACATTTGAAGCTGCTGTAACCTACCTATGGTAGATTATGCAGTCCAGGCGAAGGAGCCTAGATTCCCATTAATCAAATTTGAATCTCTCAAAATATACACATTTCAGATTTGGGGTTTGAATTGGTGAGACTTGTCCAATCCAAACCACCGCCGACGTCGATAAAGACAGGCATCACAGACGGTGTAGCACAACATAAGGGATAAGGGAGATGATCGCGCGTGCGATTCTCAAGAGAGAATGCTACTCCACTTACTGGTACGTGAATTAAACCAGGAGACCAATGAGCACAATAACTTGTAGCAACTCCTTATTCATCAAGACAACAGCTCATTTCTCTTGGTCCGGATTGGACTGCTTAGTGTGATCTGAATGCATCTTAACCAGGAGACCAATGAGCTGCTCTTCCAGGTCATTTTCCTTGCTCCGCCTGCTCACGGTCGTCTTCCCGCTGCTTGTGACCATGACAACCACGTCTTTGTAGTTCGCTAGCTCATTCGCCACCACCACATTCATACCATACTTTCTCAAAGCCGCCTCTGCCTTCTGTATAAGGATGTCTGGATCCGTCTCGAGCTGCAGTTTTGCAGGTACGCATTGCGGACAATCAGAATCATTACGCTGGATCTAGATCATAGTATGCCAGCACTTACAGGAAGTAATGAGTTTGGTTACTTTTCTTGAAAGCAGAAAAGGGGGTAGCCATTACTAGCTTACATCAGAATTTAGAAGGTGCAGGAAAAGGACATAACGAAGAACCTGACCTTGAAGGATACACAAAATGCAGAAGGGGCCCAATGGTTTCTGAGGATGAAAAGCATCTTAGGAACTTGACTGAGCTGCATGTTCAAAGGGCCACCTGCTGACTGGATTTTATGTTTAGCCTGCGATAATGCTTGTGTCAGGGATGAAAACAACTGAGACCTTGTAATGGTGCCAAACTATTATGTATCTTAGCAGAAGTTCCAGGGACCAGTTCTCTGACAGCTATCAACAAATAGTAACCTCCAGATACTAGTGCAACGCCACCACAAGTATGTGTACCATAATGCTTGCAAGGCTGCAACTACTTGTGCGTGTCACTTATGTAACTCCCCTCCTGCAAATGCGAATCTCGGGAGGGAGGGAGCATTTCAAGATTTGTGTGTTGTCATGTAAGCCTAACATGATGCTGAACGATGGACGGTTATCTATTAAAGAAGTATCAGGCAACATGGCAGCATAAGAGGACAATGAACACTAGGCATCGAGGCAGTTTGAACATTCTTCTCACATATATTTTTCTATCAACAAACTGATTTTCGTGGACCAAGTGACTCATTAAACCTTACCACACCATCTACACAACGAACAAAGCAAAATTATAAACCACGTACACTGACGATGGCAATATAGAATCCTATCGTCGTGATCATCCGCTAGGCACTAACTGATTGGTTTGTTTAAATATAAACGTTTTGTTGATAAACCAGTTTCAAAGGGCCACCTGCTCACTCAATTTTATGTTTAGCCTGCGATAACGATTGTGTCTGGAGGAATAAGAAATGGGACCTTGTAATGGTGCCAAATCATTATGTATCTTAGCAGACGTTTCACGGACCAGTGCTCTGAGTGCTATCAACAAATATTAACCTCCAGATACTAGTGCAATACCACCACAAGTATGTGTGCCATAATGTTTGCGAAGCTGCAACTACTTGTGCATGTCACTTCTGTCACTCCCCTCCGTCTGCAAATGCGAATCTTGGTAGGGAGGTAGGATTTCAAGATTTTTGTGTTTTCAGGTAACCCTAACATGATGCACGCTAATCTATTAAATTATCAGGCAACACGGCAGCATAAGAGGACAATAAACATTAAGCATCGAGGCAGTTTGAACATTTTTATCGCATAAGTTTTCCTTTCAACAAACTGATTTTCATTGGACCAAGTGACTTGTTAAACCTTGCTATGCCCTCTACACAACGACAAAGCAAATTTATAAATCAAGTACACTGACGATGGCAATATAGAAACCTATCGTTGTGATCATCCGCTATGCACTAGCATATTGGTTTGTTTAAATATAAATAGTGAGCATACAAAAAAATAAATGAAGATAGATCCTACCAAACTCTCCCATGGAACATAGAAGTCAGACACTGCAGCTGCACAATAAAACATTCCATGGCGCTCCAAGCAATTCATAGCAGTGGATACAAGCTGCAGTAACTGTTGGCAATACAAACAGAAACAGGTATTGCATCAGTATCTCATTCACAGGGTGAACGCATCATGAACCTGTAGCTAAGCTTTTACTGAATAAATAAATAAATGACTAGTTGCCACAAGTATTACATTCCATTTCTAAGACCGAGTGCAAAAAAAACATATTATATCCTACTCCCTCTGTTCACAAATATAAGATGCTTTGGATATTTCAATATGGGCTACATACGGACTGAAATGAGTGAACAAACAGACTAAAACGTGTCTATGTACATCCGATTCAGAAAAAGTCTTATATTTGTGACCAGAGGGAGTAGTTTTCTTCCAACATTATCCTCAGCATAACCCAGTAAGGCACTGAACCAAAGCTCTGATGAATTCATGAGAAACCACAAAAGACAGTAATATACCATCTCTGATCCAACATACTACAAAAATGCTTTATGGGCAGTATAAAATGTAGCAGCATGTGCTGGTAGGAAATAGGCGTGCAATACCTGAAGGTACTCAAAAATTGTGGTGAAAGGAAGTTTCAGAAGTAGACCTTCATCGATTGCCTGCAATCCAAGAATACAAGCCAGTGGTCATGGTAACATGTCTTCAATCTGAGTGGCAGCTGATGCATGATGCATCACAAGTGAATTCGGCATAAATAAATAAATAGGGGTGTTTGTAAATTATCGATATACCTTGCGATAACTGCTGATCGCTGTCTTGACCACCGTGGTGTGAGACTCTGGGACTGAGACAAGTAGCTCAAGTGAGCACATAAGTTCAAAAGCAGGATACAGAGTCATTTACTTAAATTACTGCAGAGCATTCAAGTGAGAAGGTTCGAAGACCAAATAAACGAGAAAGAAGAACACAGGAGGTAAAGAACATGAAACAAGTGTGGATTTATGACAAGACTGAGAAAGAAGCACAGATGGATCTGGTACGGTTTGCATGACATGGATAACTCAGGACTGCAATCACCAGACCAAATCAACAGACCTTGGATCTCTGATCCTTCGCCGAGCTCGAAAAGGTCGAGAATCGAGTCCTCCGGAAGAAACCTGCAGTAAGGCTGCTTGCTCCCGCTGCAAAGGGGAGCAGAGGGAGTGTCAACTGTCAACTCGCTGTTGACATTCATAACTGAATAAAAAATTGCTACTCGTAGAAACTAACTAGGCTAGAAGCATCCGGATAAAAAATTGGTTGACTAGTTGAGGTAGCCTCGTTGAGAAATCTCTGGGCCAGAAAGACTCACCGGCGGTGGACGAAGATGACGGCGTAACCGGCCTTTAGGAAATACCTGCATTTGCATTTGCACCAACAGTTGTCAGTCTGAACAAGCCGAAACGCGACAGTCAGGGGAAGCGGCTGTCATCGACAGTCAGGAGTAAGTGCTACTGTACTACATACTCGGTGGACGCGGCCCCGCGCTGGCCGGAGCTGAAGTTGTCGATGTAGCGCACGCAGCGCTGCTCCAGGGGCACCGTGGTGCCGCCGGAGGTGACGCAGACCACCCCCGCTACCGCCGGGGGCCCTCCTCCTCCTCCTGCGCCGGCGCCTGCAGCGCGCACACAAAAAGAACCGTCTTTCAGTTCCGTCGAGGCGAACCTAAAATTGGGGATTGATTCGACGGGGGCGACTTGCCGGCGGCGGAGCGTGCGCGGTGGCGGGCGACGAAGGCGGCGAGGCTGGCGGCGACGGCGTCGCGGTCGCGGAGGGGCGGCGCCGCGCGGAAGAAGGCAGCCGCCTCGTCGTCGGGGCTGTGGTGGGCAGCGCTGGTTGGTGGATCCATGGCGGCTGCCGCGCTGGTCTGGTGTGGGGGCTGTGGGCGGGGGAGGGAGGAGAGTGACACCAGTGACCCGGCGCGAATCTCAGAGAGGACGGGTGGGTGGAAAAATCGGTGGAGGAAGACAAGAAAAAGAACCTTCTGATCTGGAGTCAGACGCGCTACCATTGCGCCACGGATCCGGTGATGTCTCTTCAACGATATTGCCTCACTCTACTGCTGCACCCAAGGATTAGTGGGCTGTATATGTATTAGTCTTCTTGTGCTGCGTCATGTAAGCTTGAGGCCAAATGTATTCTTTTCAAATGCAAATCATCTTCAGAGAAAATCAATTGACATGCTTTCCCCGTGTTCTAAGGCGCTAACAACATGAATGTAGAACGCATTTCTGCAAAATAACCATTTGTAACACCGCCTTATAGAGATAGAGATGACTCATGGAGAGAAAAATATATTGATTGGCCTGATATAGAACAACAGATATTCTCACCTAGCATTCGCCTGTAAGAAAACAATGTTTTGTTGATTTACCAAAGTGGAAAAACTAAAAAGGAGGGTGAGTTATGGTACACCTTTCAAATGAGTAACCTTTTGTTAGGAAGAGACTAAACTCGGTCTAACATATAATAATTTACACGTCGGGAAATGAAAACCACCTCAAGCATCTTCATTCAGCAAATGCACGCCAACTAGATGAGACTACACTTGGACTTGACATGCCACTATTTCTCAGCTATAATGTACTCCCTCCGTTTCTAAATATTTGTCTTTCTAGACATTTCAAATGACTACTACATATGGATGTATGTAGACATATTTTAAAGTGTAGATTCACTCATTTTGCTTCGTATGTAGTCATTTGTTGAAATGCCTAGAAAGACAAGTATTTAGGAGTAATAATGTGGCATCTTCCTATCTATGATTTATTGGAAAGAAAACAATTAAATAGGTACTGTGAAGAACACTATGGTGTGGTAATCACACATAAAAAAGAGAACCATAGGGGCAAAGCAGACTATACGATGTACGTACCGAATAATCAATTGCTTCTACAGTAGTAGCAGCTCCATTAACCATCGTAAGAGTACAACTAACCTCTAAAGCAAACAGTTTGATATATGCACAAAATGAATCAATTTGTTCTCAAAAGATGTTTAAGCCGATCTGTAATACAGTCAACATGCTCGAGTAGGATGGATCAAAAGAAAAAAAATCAAAGGAGATCACTTTGCTCTATTGTCGGTAAGACATCCCATTGTAGAGTTAAAATATGAGGTTAATAATGAGTGGGAAAACGATGATCATCTAGATTTGGTTCTTTCATTTAATCATTTATGATATCAGCTAGACTAAAATAACCATTAGTCTGCATAATACACAACCTTAGGTGACCATAAGTGCATTTGCAGTCTAATGGCAGAAGGATTTCGATCTAGTAGATAATAGTGTTTTATGACAATAGAAGAAAAAAGTCAATTTTACTATCCTGATCTATTTTTCGGCTTCTTTCCCCCCCCCCCAAAAAAAAACCCAAAACGGACAAAACACCCCCTCGGCTGGTTTTTCTCCACCCTCTGTTGATGTGGCACTAGTCAACGGCGGTTTTGACCTGGGTGGGGCCCCCTTGTCAGGTTTCTCTCACCTCTCTCTCTCTCTCTCTCTCTCTCTCTCTCTCTCTCTCCAGGCACACCTACCGACGAGCAGAGTAGGGCCAGGCGGG
>NC_041392.1:715106320-715118336 GCF_002162155.2 Triticum dicoccoides
GTTGGCAGGAGATGGTGGCGCACGGGGTCGAGACGGTGGTGGCAACCATCGGCGCTGGGTACTCGGGGCGGGCTCGGGCGGCGGCGGGATGGCGTGGCCGGCGGGGTCGGCGAGGCAGCGGCAGCGCAAGGGCGGGGCGATCTGCGGCGGCGTGGGACGAGGCTCCTCTGGTAGGACGCCGGCGCGATGGCAGGGAGAGGGCGGCGGCTCCTGAGCGATGCTACCTCTTGAGCACTGCGTTGGTTTTCCCGGAAGAGGAAGGGATGATGCAGCAAAGTAGCGTAAGTATTTCCCTCAGTTTTTGAGAACCAATGTATCAATCCAGTAGGAGGCTACGCGCGAGTCCCTCGTACCTACACAAAACAAATAAATCCTCGCAACCAACGCAAATAGGGGTTGTCAATCCCTATAGGGCCACTTACGAGAGTGAGATCTGATAGATATGATAAGATAATTTTTTTGGTATTTTTATGATAAAGATGCAAAGTAAAATAAAGGCAAAGTAAATAGCAAAGGAAATAACTAAGTAGTAGGAGATTGATATGATAAAGATAGACCCGGGGGCCATAAGTTTCACTAGTGGCTTCTTTCGAGAGCATAAGTATTCTACGATGGGTGATCAAATTACTGTTGAGCAATTGACAGAATTGAGTATAGTTATGAGAATATCTAGGTATGATCATGTATATAGGCTGTTGGGGATCGTAGCAGAAATTTAAAATTTTCTACGCATCACCAAGATCAATCTATGGAGTAATCTAGCAATGAGGGGAAGGAGAGTGCATCTACATACCCTTGTAGATCGCTAAGCGGAAGCGTTGCAAGAACGCGGATGAAGGAGTCGTACTCGTAGCGATTCAGATCGCGGTTGATTCCGATCTAAGCGCCGAACCACGGCGCCTCCGCGTTCAACACACGTGCAGCCCGGTGACGTCTCCTACGCCTTGATCCAGCAAGGGGAGAAGGAGAGGTTGGGGAAGACTCCATCCAGCAGCAGCACGACGGCGTGGTGGTGAAGGAGGAGCGTGGCAATCCTGCAGGGCTTCGCCAAGCACCGCGGGAGAGGATGAGGACTTGGGAGAGGGGGAGGACTGCGCCAGAACTTGGGTGCGGCTGCCCTCCCACCCCCCACATATATATAGGGGCAAGGGAGAGGGGGGCCGCCCCCTCAGATCCAATCTGAGGAGGGGGCGGCCAGGGGGAGGCAAGGGGGGCGCCCCCTTTTAGGGTTCCCCCAAACCCTAGGCGCATGGGCCCTAGGGAGGGGAGGCGCCCAGCCCACTAAGGGGCTGGTCCCTCTCCACACACAGCCCATAGGGCCCTCCGGGGCAGGTGGACCCTCCCGGTGGACCCCCGGAACCCCTCCGGTGGTCCCGGTACAATACCGGTAACCCCCGAATTATTTCGGTGCCCGTATGATGACTTCCCATATATAAATCTTTACCTCCGGACCATTCCAAAACTCCTCGTGATGTCCGGGATCTCATCCGGGACTCCGAACAACATTCGGTAATCACATACAAGTCTTCCTAACAACCCTAGCGTCACCGAACCTTAAGTGTGTAGACCCTACGGGTTCGGGAGACATGCAGACTTGACCGAGATGACTCTCCGGTCAATAACCAACAGCGGGATCTGGATACCCATGTTGGTTCCCACATGCTCCACGATGATCTCATCGGATGAACCACGATGTCAAGGATTCAATCAATCCCATATACAATTCCCTTTGTCTAGCGGTACGATACTTGCCCGAGATTCGATCGTTGGTATCCCCATACCTTGTTCAATCTCGTTACCGGCAAGTCTCTTTACTTGTTCTGTAACACATCATCCCGTGATCAACTCCTTGGTCACATTGTGCATTTTATGATGATGTCCCACCGAGTGGGCCCAGAGATACCTCTCCGTTTACACGGAGTGACAAATCCGAGTCTCGATTCGTGCCAACCCAACAGACACTTTCAGAGATACCTGTAGTGTACCTTTATAGCCACCCAGTTATGTTGTGACGTTTGGTACACCCAACGCACTCTTACGGTATCCGGGAGTTGCACAATCTCATGATCTAAGGAAATGATACTTGACATTAGAAAAGCTTTAGCATACGAACTACACAATCTTTGTGCTAGGCTTAGGATTGGGTCTTGTCCATCACATCATTCTCCTAATGATGTGATCCCGTTATCAACGACATCCAATGTCCATGGTCAGGAAACCGTAACCATCTATTGATCAACGAGCTAGTCAACTAGAGGCTTACTAGGGACATGGTGTTGTCTATGTATCACACATGTATCTGAGTTTCCTATCAATACAATTCTAGCATGGATAATAAACGATTATCATGAACAAGGAAATAATAATCACTAATTTATTATTGCCTCTAGGGCATATTTCCAACAGTCTCCCACTTGCACTAGAGTCAATAATCTAGTTCACATCGCCATGTGATTAACACTCACAGGTCACATCGCCATGTGACCAACATCCAAGAGTCTACTAGACTCAATGATCTAGTTCACATCACTATGTGATAAACACTCAAAAAGTTCTGGGTTTGATCATGTTATGCTTGTGAGAGAGGTTGTAGTCAACGGGTCTTGCCATATTCAGATCCCTATGTATTTCGCAAAACTTTATGTCATATTATAGATGTTGCTACCACGTTCCACTTGGAGCTATTCCAAATTGTTGCTCCATTATACGTATCTGGTATCTCTACTCAGAGCTATCCGGATAGGTGTTAAGCTTGCATCGACGTCACTCTTTACGTCGAACTCTTTATCACCTCCATAACCGAGAAACATTTCCTTATTCCTCTAAGGACAATTTTGACTGCTATCTGGTGATCTGCTCCTAGATCACCTTTGTACCCTCTTGCCAAACATGTGGCAAGGCACACATCAGGTGCGGTACTCCGCATGGCATACCATATAGAGCCTATGACAAAAGCATAGGGGACGACCTTCGTCCTTCCTCTTTCTTCTGTCGTGGTCAATCTTTGAGTCTTACTCAACTTCACACCTTACAATTCAGGTAAGAACCCCTTCTTTGACTGATCTATTTTGAACTCCTTCAAAAACATGTCAAGGTGTGCGTTCTTTGAAAGTATCATCAGGCGTCTTGATCTATCTCTATAGATCTTGATGCCCAATATGTAAGCAGCTTTATCCAGGTCTTCCTTTGAAAATTATTCTTCAAACAACCGTCTATGCTTTCCAGAAATTCTACATTATTTCGGATCAACAATATGTCATCCACATATACTTATCAGAAATGTTATAGTGCTCCCACTCACTTTCTTGTAAATACAAGTTTCTAGCAAACATTGTATAAACCTAAAAACTTTGATCACTCCATCAAAACATATATTCCGATTCCGAGATGCTTGCTCTAGTCCATAGAAGGATTGCTGGAGCCAGCATACCTTTTAGCATCCTTAGGATTGAAAAAACCTTTTATTGTATCACATACAACTTTTCTTACGAAAACTGGTAAGAAAACTTGTTTTGACATCCATCTGTAAGATTTCATAATCGAAAAATACAGCTAATGCTAACATGATTCCGACGGACTTAAGCATCGCTACGGGTGAGAAATTATCATCGTAGTCAACTCCTTGAACTTGTGAAAAGACTCTTTCCCATAAGTCGAGCTTCATAGACGGTAACATTACCGCCCACGTCCGTCTTCTTCTTAAAGATCCATTTATCTCAATGGCTTGCCGATCAACGGGCAAGTCCACCAAAGTCCATACTTTGTTCTGATACATGGATCCTATCTCGGATTTCATGGCTTCTAACCATTTGTCGGAATACGGGCCCACCATCGCTTCTCCATAGCTCGTAGGTTTATTATTGTCTAACAACATGATATCTAAGACAGGATCACCGCACCACTCAGGAGTAGCACATATCCTTATCGACCTACGAGGTTCGATAGCAACTTGATCCAAAGCTTCATGATCACTATCATTAACTTCCTATTCAACAGACGTAGGCGCCATAGAAAACATCTTTCTGTGTTGCATCACTTTCTAGTTGAAATAAAGGTTCAACAACCTCATCAATTTCTATCTTCCTCCCACTCAATTCTTTCGAGAGAAACTCCTTCTCGAGAAAGGACCTGTTCTTAGCGACAAACAATTTGCCCTCGGATCTGAGATAGAAGGTGTACCCAACCGTCACCTTTGGGTATCCTATGAAGATGTGTTTGTCCGCTTTGGGTTCGAGCTTCTCCGGCTGAAGCCTTAAACATCGCAGCCCCAAACATTAAGAAACGACAACTTTGGTTTCTTGCCAAACCAATGTTCACACGACGTCATCTCAACGGACTTAGACGGTGTCCTATCTAAAGTGAATGCAGCTGTCTCTAATGCATATCCTCAAAATGAAAAACGGTAGATCGGTAAGAGACATCATAGATCGCACCATATCTCATAAGGTTCGATTATGACGTCCGGACACACCACTTATCTGTGGTGTTCCAGGTGGCTTCAAATGTGAAACAATTCCACAATGTCTTAAGTGTTTGCCAAACTCATAACTCAGAAATTCTCATCGATCAGATCGTAGAAATTTGATCTTCTTGTTATGATGGTTCTTTAACTTCACTCTGAAATCGCTTGAACTTTTCAAATGTTCCAGACTTGTGCTTCATTAAGTAAATATACCTATATCTACTCAAATCGTCAGTGAAGAGAGAAAATAGTGATACCCACCGCACGCTTCAATTCTCATTGGATCACACGCATCAGCATGTATGATTTCCAACAAGTCACTTGCCCGTTTCATTGTACCTAAAACGGGGTCTTAGTCATCCTGCCCATGAGGCATGGCTCACATGTGTCAAGCGATTCAAAATCAAGTGACTCCAAACATCCATCGACATGGAGTTTCTTCATGCATCTTACGCCAATATGACCTAAGCGGCAGTGCCACGAGAAAGTGGTACTATCATTATTAACTCTACATCTTTTTGGCGTGAACATGTGTATTACCACGACCGAGATTCAATGAACCATTCACATAGGGTGCATGACCATGAAAGGTATTATTCATGTAAAGTATTATTCGTGTAAACAGAATAACCAGTATTCTCTAACTTAATGAATAACTGTATTGCAATGAACATGATCTAATCATATTCATGCTCAACGTAGACACCTGATAACATTTATCTAGGTTCAATACTAATCCCGAAGGCAGATGGAGCGTGCGATGGTGATCTCATCAACTTTGAAAACACTTCCAACACACATCGTCACCTCGCCCTTAGCCAGTCTCCGTTTTGTCCGTAGCTTTTGCTTCAAGTCACCAACAATAGTAACTGAACTGGTATCCAATACCCAGGTGCTACCAGGAGTACTAGTGAGGTACACATTAATAACACGTATATACTTTGTTGAAGTTGCCAACCTTCTTATCTACCATGTATTTGGGGTAGTTCCACTACCAGTGACTGTTCCCCTTACAATACAAGCACTCAGTCTCGGGTTTGGGTTCAACTTTGGGTTCCTTCACTGGAGCAGCAACTGGTTTGCCATCCATGAAGTTTCCCTTCTAGCCCTTGCCCTTCTTGAAACCAGTGGTCTTGACAAACCATCAACACTTGATGCTCCTTCTTGATTTCTACCTTTTGCGGTCTTAAGCACCGCGAACAGCTCCGGGATCAACTCCATCCCTTGCATGTCATAGTTCATCACGAAGATCTAGTAGCTTAGTGATAGTGGCTAGAGAACTCTATTAATCACTATCTTATCTGGAAGTTTAACTCCCACTTGATTTAAGTGATTGTAGCACCCAGACATTCTGAGCACATGCTCACTAGCTGAGCTATTCTCCTCCATCTTGTAGGCAAAGAACTTGTCAGAGGTCTCATACCTCTCAATACGGGTGTGAGCCTGAAATCCCAATTTCAGCTCTTGGAACATCTCATATGCTCTATGGCGTTCAAAACGTCATTGGAATCCCGATTCTAAGCCGTAAAGTATGGTGCACTTAACTATCAAGTAGTCATCAGGACGTATCTGTCAGATGTTCATAACATCCACAGACGACGTTGTAGGGGTTTGCACATCGAGCGGTGCATCAAAGACGTAAGCCTTCTGTGTAGCAGTGAGGACACTCCTCGGACTACGGACCTAGTCCGCATCATTGCTTACAATATCTTTCAACTTAATCTTTCTCTAGGAACGTATTGAAACAGGGAGCTACAATGTGAGCTATTTATCTACAACATATTTGTAAAGACAATTTAGACTATGTTCATGATAATTAAGTTCATCTAATCAAATTATTTAATGAACTCCCACTCAGATAGACATCCCTCTAGTCATCTAAGTGAAACATGATCCGAGTCAACTAGGCCGTGTCCGATCATCACGTGAGACGGACTAGCCAACATCGGTGAACATCTTCATGTTGATCGTATCTTCTATACGACTCATGCTCGACCTTTCGGTCTTCCATGTTCCGAGGCCATGTTTGTACATGCTAGGCTCGTCAAGTCAACCTAAGTGTATTGCGTGTGTAAATCTGGCTTACACCCATTGTATTCGAACGTTAGAATCTATCACACCCGATCATCACGTGGTGCTTCGAAACAACGAACCTTCGCAACGGTGCACAGTTAGGGGGAACACTTTTCTTGAAATTTTAGTGAGTGATCATCTTATTTAAGCTACCGTCGTTCTAAGCAAATAAGATGTAAAACATGATAAACATCACATGCAATCAAATAGTGACATGATATGGCCAATATCATTTTGCTCCTTTTGATCTCCATCTTCGGGGCTCCATGATCATCATTGTCACCGGCATGACACCATGATCTCCATCATCGTGTCTTCTTGAAGTTGTCTCATCATCTATTACTTCTACTACTATGGCTAACACTTTAGCAATAAAGTAACGTAATTACATGACGTTTATGTTGACACGCAGGTCATAAATTAATTAAGACAACTCCTATGGCTCCTGCCGGTTGTCATACTCATCGACATGCAAGTTGTGATTCCTATTACAAGAACATGATCAATCTCATACATCACATATATCATTCATCACATCCTTTTGGCCATATCACATCACAAGGCATATGCTGCAAAAACAAGTTAGACGTCCTCTAATTGTTGTTGCAAGTTTTTACGTGACTGCTATAGGTTTCTAGCAAGAACGTTTCTTATCTACGCCAAAACCACAACGTGATATGCCAATTTCTATTTACCCTTCATAAGGACCCTTTTCATCGAATCCGATCAGACTAAAGTGGGAGAGACAGACACCCGCTAGCCACCTTATGCAACTAGTGCATGTCAGTCCGTGGAACCAGTCTCACATAAGAGTACGTGTAAGGTCGGTCCAGGCCGCTTCATCCCACGATGCCGCCGAATCAAGATAAGACTAGTAACGGCAAGCAAATTGACAAAATCGACACCCACAACAACTTGTGTTCTACTCGTGCATAGAAACTACGCATAGACCTAGCTCATGATGCCACTATTGGGGATCGTAGCAGAAATTTAAAATTTTCTATGCATCACCAAGATCAATCTATGGAGTAATCTAGCAACGAGGGGAAGGAGAGTGCATCTACATACCCTTGTAGATCGCTAAGCGGAAGCGTTGCAAGAACGCGGATGAAGGAGTCGTACTCGTAGCGATTCAGATCGCGGTTGATTCCGATCTAAGCGCCGAACCACAGCGCCTCCGCGTTCAACACACGTGCAGCCCGGTGACGTCTCCTACGCCTTGATCCAGCAAGGGGAGAAGGAGATGTTGGGGAAGACTCCATCCAGCAGCAGCACGACGGCGTGGTGGTGAAGGAGGAGCGTGGCAATCCTGCAGGGCTTCGCCAAGCACCACGGGAGAGGAGGAGGACTTGGGAGAGGGGGAGGGCTACACCAGAACTTGGGTGCGGCTGCCCTCCCACCCCCCACATATATAGGGGCAAGGGAGAGGGGGGCCACCCCCCTCAGATCCAATCTGAGGAGGGGACGGCGGCCAGGGGGTTGCCTTGCCCCCCAAGGCAAGGGGGGCGCCCCCTTTTAGGGTTCCCCAAACCCTAGGCGCATGGGCCCTAGGGGGGAGGCGCCCAGCCCACTAAGGGGCTGGTCCCTCTCCACACACAGCCCATAGGGCCCTTCGGGGCAGGTGGACCCTCCAGGTGGACCCCCGGAACCCCTCCGGTGGTCCCGGTACAATACCGGTAACCCCCGAATTATTCCGGTGCCCGTATGATGACTTCCCATATATAAATCTTTACCTCCGGACCATTCCGAAACTCCTCGTGACGTCCAGGATCTCATCCGGGACTCCGAACAACATTCGGTAATCACATACAAGTCTTCCTAACAACCCTAGCGTCACCGAACCTTAAGTGTGTAGACCCTACGGGTTCGGGAGACATGCAGACTTGACCGAGACGACTCTCCGGTCAATAACCAACAGCGGGATCTGGATACCCATGTTGGTTCCCACATACTCCACGATGATCTCATCGGATGAACCACGATGTCAAGGATTCAATCAATCCCATATACAATTCCCTTTGTCTAGCGGTACGATACTTGCCCGAGATTCGATCGTCGGTATCCCCATACCTTGTTCAATCTTGTTACCGGCAAGTCTCTTTACTTGTTCCGTAACACATCATCCCGTGATCAACTCCTTGGTCACATTGTGCATATTATGATGATGTCCCACCGAGTGGGCCCAGAGATACCTCTCCGTTTACACGGAGTGACAAATCCGAGTCTCGATTCATGCCAACCCAACAGACACTTTCGGAGATATCTGTAGTGTACCTTTATAGCCACCCAGTTATGTTGTGACATTTGGTACACCCAACGCACTCTTACGGTATCCGGGAGTTGCACAATCTCATGGTCTAAGGAAATGATACTTGACATTAGAAAAGCTTTAGCATACGAACTACACGATCTTTGTGCTAGGCTTAGGATTGGGTCTTGTCCATCACATCATTCTCCTAATGATGTGATCCCGTTATCAACGACATCCAATGTCCATGGTCAAGAAACCGTAACCATCTATTGATCAACGAGCTAGTCAACTAGAGGCTTACTAGGGACATGGTGTTGTCTATGTATCCACACATGTATCTGAGTTTCCTATCAATACAATTCTAGCATGGATAATAAACGATTATCATGAACAAGGAAATAATAATCACTAATTTATTATTGCCTCTAGAGCATATTTCCAATGTAGGCATCACGTCCGAGACAAGTAGACTGACTCCTGCCTGCATCTACTACTATTACTCCACTCATCGACCGCTATCCAGCATGCATCTAGAGTATTAAGTTAAAAACAGAGTAACGCCTTAAGCAAGATGACATGATGTAGAGGTATAGACTCATGCAATATGATGAAAACCCCATCTTGTTATCCTCGATGGCAACAATACAATATGTGCCTTGCTGCCCCTACTGTCACTGGGAAAGGACACCGCAAGATTGAACCCAAAGCTAAGCACTTCTCCCATTGCAAGAAAGATCAATCTAGTAGGCCAAACCAAACTGATAATTCGAAGAGACTTGCAAAGATAACCAATCATACATAAAAGAATTCAGAGAAGATTCAAATATTATTCATAAATAGGCTTGATCATAAACCCACAATTCATCGGTATCAACAAACACACCGCAAAAAGAAGATTACATCGAATAGTTCTTCACAAGAGAGGGGGAGAACATTTTATTGAGATCCAAAAAGAGAGAAAAAGCCATCTAGCTACTAACTATGGACCCGTAGGTCTGAGGTAAACTACTCACACTTCATCGGAGAGGCTATGGTGTTGATGTAGAAGCCCTCCATGATCGATGCCCCCTCCGGCGGAGCTCCGGAACAGGCCCCAAGATGGGATCTCATGGATACAGAAAGTTGCGGCAGTGGAATTAGGGTTTTGGCTCCGTATCTGATCGTTTGGGGGTACGTAGATATATATATATAGGAGGAAGGAGTACGTTGGTGGAGTAACAAGGGGGCCACGAGGGTGGAGGGCGCACCTAGGGTAGGCAGGCGCGCCCCCCTACCTCGTGGCCTCCTCTTTTCTTTCTTGACGTAGGGTCCAAGTCTCCCAGGTCTTGTTCGTTGAGAAAATCACGTTCCCGAATGTTCCATTCCGTTTGGACTCCGTTTGATATTCCTTTTATTCGAAACCCTAAAACAGGCAAAAAACAACAATTCTGGGCTAGGCCTCCGGTTAATAGGTTAGTCCCAAAAATAATATAAAACTGGATAATAAAGCTCAATAATGTCCAAAACAGTAGATAATATAGCATGGAGCAATCAAAAATTATAGATACGTTGGAGACGTATCAGGCGACATGGTGAGGGAGGTGGGGCGCGGGTGGCTCGGGCTCGGATCGGCCCGAGGCAAGCTCCTTTGGCGGCGGCGGTTCTGACCCGGAGAGAGAGAGAGAGAGAGAGACCTAACAAGGGGGCCCCACCCAGGTCAAAACCGCCGTTGACTAGTGCCTCATCAGCAGTGGGTGGAGAAAACCAGCCCGGTGGGTCTTTTGTTCGGTTTGGGTTTGTTTGGGGGTAAAAGAAGCCGAAAAATAGATCAGGGGTAAAGTAAACCACCCACTTTATTCAGGGTAGTAAAATGGACTTTTTTCATAATAGAACGATACTCTAAAATAAAATTATCTAATGCACAACCTTGGACGAAATAAAACTATCTAATGTACAACCTCGGACACACCTTACTCCATACTCTTCTCTCAAATCTGAGCCTTTGGATCGCCATCCAGCGGATCAGAGCATCACACCCAAAGTCACCCCTACTATGTAAGAATTTCTTCTATTTTTGGGTAGCTTCCTACCTCCAAAATAGGTAAAACCCTAATCTCTAGCCTTCTTCCCTGAAATCCTAGCCAGGCCTCATATATAAGATCCAGGGCCAAGATTCGGTCACAAAGCGCATCGGACAATGTCCGCCAAAAAGGCGGATGTGTCCGCACCTGCGGGAGCCATTGTCGCCTGCCACAACCGATATTTATACTAAACATTTTTACTTTTGTATTGACCTCTGTAACTAAATATTAATGAGATTTTCTCATTTGTGTCACATTTATAACACATCATTAACTATGATTTGCTTTGTGGTATTTAACATTACAGTTTTGCTAAAGCATATCTAGATGTGCTCTAACTATTGCACATCTAAGTCCTATGTTATTGATTTTATGCTAATATTCGTGCAAGCATTTTCTTATGTCCTTTTTTATTTTTTTCCTAGATTGATTGAGTCACTTAGATGTGAGATAATTAGGGCACATCTAAATATGCCCTAGACAGACCCTTAACATTATTAACATATAATGATGTTGGTAATATTATAATTCAATTTTAAAAAAAATTAGATGTATATTAGTACGAATAGAACAATGTTAAATTATGAACCTTTTATACTGGAAATTGCTATATTTTTAGTTTTAGACTTCATATAAAGTGAATTTTATCTAATCTAAACCACATATAAACTATGCGAAAATCACATGCATATATTTGTATGCTATTGTGCCTATTTTTTTAATTTACCCACCTATTTTAATTTACCCACCTATTCCAAGAGTGCGCTGTCAGGGTGATGCTTTGTGTACACGTTGGCTTCCCTAATGGCCTACCCTCACAACCATGTGTGTTTTCTTACATTTGTAATAAATATGTGTGTCGTGGGGGCATGGCTATTTCTAAGTTGTTTAAAAATATTGGAGTCAAAATTTTCTCCAACTTCTCATGTTCCTAATGCCTTCCTTCTCCTTTCCCTCCATCTTCCTCCACTGCCCGCTTGCCTCCATGCATCTCCTTTGGCTGTGATGGCACACCTCGCTGCCACACACCGCCTCATCCCCGCCTCTGGCGTGTTTGCTATCTAATCCAAGCATGATTTTTTTTGGAAAAGCTCGCCTTGCCTCCACCTAAGATGTCACGATTGGTCTCGTCGTCCCCAGCTCGTGCCAAGCTCCACCTCGCCAATGGAT